>NW_027515811.1:0-70787 GCF_048772815.1 Callospermophilus lateralis
TTCTCTCCTATATAGATAGATGAATTTGGAACTCTAAATACAACAAGGTTTGTAGTAGCTCTTTGAAACTTGACAAAATAAAGGAGTTCTCAGTTTTGTCTTTATGATTTGTTTCCTCTTCAAGTAGCCCTAGGCACAGACTGTGGAAAATCACTTTCATTGAGAGGGGTTGCCAAGCTTCTAAGAATTAACGAGTTTCCGAAATATCAGCAAATATTTTTTCACCCAATCTTGATGATACTTTGTGGTAATGATCCGTACTCAAAGCCAACTTGACTCACCAAATTTTGTTCTTCTAAGTTGAAGCGTTCATTTACAGTAGCAGTTTATATTTTAGGTTTCCCTCTGTTCTCTCATATATAGATAGATGAATTAGGAACTCTAAATCCAACATGGTTTGTAGTCACTATTTGAAACTTGACAAAACAAAGGAGTTCTCAGTTTTGTCTCTATGATTTGTTACCTCTTCAAGTAGAACAAAGCAGAGACTGTGGAAAAAGCACTTTCATTGAAAGGGGTTGCCAAGCTTCTAAGAAAAAACGAGTTCCTGAAATACCAGCAAATATTTTTTCACCCAATCTTGATGATACTGGGTGGTAATGATCGGTACACAAATCCCACTTGACTCATCACATTTTCTTTTTCTAGGTTGAAGCGTTGGTTTACAGTAGCAGTATATATTTTTAGGTTTCCTTCTGTTCTCTCCAATATAGATAGATTAATTTGGAACTCTAAATCCAACATGGTTTGTAGTAGCTCTCTGAAATTTGACAAAATAAAGGAGTTCTCATTTTTCTGTCTATGATTTGTTTACTCTTCAAATAGCCCTAAGCAGAGACTGTGGAAAAGCCGTTTCATTGAAAGGAGTTGCCAAGCTTCCAAAAAATTACGAGTTTCCGAAATACCAGCAAATACTTTTTCACCCAATCTTGATGATACGTGGTGGTATGAAAAGTACACAAATCTCACTTGGCTCAACAAATTTTGTTCTTCAAGGTTGAAGCGTTCGTTTAAAGTAGCAGTTTTTATTTTAAGGTTTCACTTTGTTCTCTCCTATATAGATAGATGAATTTGGAACTCTAAATCCAACATGGTTTGTAGTAGCTCTTTGAAACTTGAAAAAATAAAGGCATTCTCAGTTTTGTCTCTATGGGTTGTTTCCTCTTCAAGTAGCCCTAGGCACAGACTGTGGAAAAGCACTTTAATTTAGAGGGGTTGCCAACCTTCAAAGAAATAACGAGTTTTCGAAATACCAGCAAATATTTTTTCACCCAATCTTGATGATACTTGGTGGTAATGATCAGTACACAAATCCCACTTGGCTCACCAAATTTTGTTCTCCTAGGTTGAAGCGTTCGTCTACAGTAGTCGTTTTTATATTTTGGTTTCCCTCTGTTCTCTCCTATATAGATACATGAATTTGGAACTCTAAATCCAACATGGTTTGTAGTCGCTCTTTGAAACTTGACAAAATAAAGGAGTTCTCAGTTTTGTCTCTATGGATCGTTTCCTCTTCAAGTAGCCCTAAGCAAAGACTGTGGAAAAGCACTTACATTGAAAGGGGTTGCCAAGCTGCCAAGAAATTACGAGTTTCCGAAATACCAGCAAATATTTTTTCACCCAAACTTGATGATGCGTGGTGCTAATGACAAGTACACAAATCCCACTTGGCTCACCAAATTTTTTCTTCTAGGTTGAAGCCTTCATCTACAGTAGTCGTTTATATATTTAGGTTTCCCTCTGTTCTCTCCTATATAGATAGATGAATTTGGAACTCTAAATCCAACATGGTTTGTAGTCGCTCTTTGAAACTTGACAAAAAAAAAGTACTTCTCAGTTTGTCTCTATGTTTGTTTCCTCTTCAAGTAGCATTAAGCAGAGACTGTGGAAAAGCACTTTCATTGAAAGGGGTTGCCAAGCTTCCAAGAAATTACGAGTTTCCGAATTACCAGCAAATATTTTTTCACCCAATCTTGATGATACGTGGTGGTAATGACAAGAACACAAATCCCACTTGGCTCACCAAATTTGTTCTTCTAGGAGGAAACGTTCGTTTACAGTTGCAGTTTTTATTTTTGGTTTCGCTCTGTTCTCTCCTATATAGATAGATGAATTTGGAACTCTAAATCCAACATGGTTTGTAGTAGCTCTTTGAAACTTGACAAAATAAAGGAGTTCTCAGTTTTGTCTCTATGATTTGTTTCCTCTTCAAGTAGCCCTAGGCACAGACTGTGGAAAATCACTTTCATTGAGAGGGGTTGCCAAGCTTCTAAGAAATAACGAGTTTCCGAAATATCAGCAAATATTTTTTCACCCAATCTTGATGATACTTTGTGGTAATGATCGGTACTCAAAGCCAACTTGACTCACCAAATTTTGTTCTTCTAAGTTGAAGCGTTCATTTACAGTAGCAGTTTATATTTTAGGTTTCCCTCTGTTCTCTCATATATAGATAGATGAATTAGGAACTCTAAATCCAACATGGTTTGTAGTCGCTATTTGAAACTTGACAAAACAAAGGAGTTCTCAGTTTTGTCTCTATGATTTGTTTCCTCTTCAAGTAGACCAAAGCAGAGACTGTGGAAAAGCACTTTCATTGAAAGGGGTTGCCAAGCTTCCAAGAAAAAACGATTTTCTGAAATACCAGCAAATATTTTTTCACCCAATCTTGATGATACTGGGTGGTAATGATCGGTACACAAATCCCACTTGACTCATCACATTTTCTTCTTCTAGGTTGAAGCGTTGGTTTACAGTAGCAGTATATACTTTTAGGTTTCCTTCTGTTCTCTCCAATATAGATAGATGAATTTGGAACTCTAAATCCAACATGGTTTGTAGTAGCTCTCTGAAATTTGACAAAATAAAGGAGTTCTCATTTTTGTGTCTATGATTTGTTTACTCTTCAAATAGCCCTAAGCAGAGACTGTGGAAAAGCCGTTTCATTGAAAGGAGTTGCCAAGCTTCCAAAAAATTACGAGTTTCCGAAATACCAGCAAATACTTTTTCACCCAATCTTGATGATACGTGGTGGTATGAAAAGTACACAAATCTCACTTGGCTCAACAAATTTTGTTCTTCAAGGTTGAAGCGTTCGTTTAAAGTAGCAGTTTTTATTTTAAGGTTTCACTTTGTTCTTTCCTATATAGATAGATGAATTTCGAACTCTAAATCCAACATGGTTTGTAGTAGCTCTTTGAAACATGAAAAAATAAAGGCATTCTCAGTTTTGTCTCTATGGGTTGTTTCCTCTTCAAGTAGCCCTAGGCACAGACTGTGGAAAAGCACTTTAATTGAGAGGGGTTGCCAACCTTCAAAGAAATAACGAGTTTTCGAAATAGCAGCAAATATTTTTTCACCCAATCTTGATGATACTTGGTGGTAATGATCAGTACACAAATCCCACTTGGCTCACCAAATTTTGTTCTCCTAGGTTGAAGCGTTCGTCTACAGTAGTCGTTTTTATATTTTGGTTTCCCTCTGTTCTCTCCTATATAGATTCTATATAGATTCTATATAAATTCTCAGTTTTGTCTCTATGGATCGTTTCCTCTTCAAGTAGCCCTGGGCAGAGACTGTGGAAAAGCACTTTCATTGAGAGGGGTTGCCAAGCTTCTAAGAAACAACGAGTTTCCGAAATACCAGCAAATATTTTTTCACCCAATCTTGATGTTACTTGGTGCTAATGACAAGTACACAAATCCCACTTGGCTCACCAAATTTTTTTCTTCTAGGTTGAAGCGTTCGTCTACAGTAGCAGTTTTTATGTTTAGGCTTCAGTCTGTTCTCTCCTATGTAGATAGATGAATTTGGAACTCTAAATCCAACGTGGTTTGTAGTAGCTCTTTGAAACTTGACAAAATAAAGGAATTCTTTGTTTTCTGTCTATGATTTGTTTCCTCATAAAGTAGCCCTAAGCAGAGACTGTGGAAAAGCACTTTCATTGAAAGGGTTTGCAAAGCTTCCAAGAAATTAGGAGTTTCCGAAATACCAGCAAATATTTTTTTACCCAATCTTGATGTTACGTGGTGGTAATGATCGGTACACAAATCCCACTTGGCTCACCAAATTTTGTTCTTCTTGGTTGAAGCGTTCGTTTCAAGTAGCAGTTTTTATTTTTAGGTTTCACTCTGTTCTATCCTATATAGATAGATGAATTTGGAACTCTAAATTCAACATGGTTTGTAGTAGCTCTTT
Source organism: Callospermophilus lateralis (assembly GCF_048772815.1). Lineage (NCBI taxonomy): Eukaryota > Metazoa > Chordata > Mammalia > Rodentia > Sciuridae > Callospermophilus > Callospermophilus lateralis. The sequence continues at coordinate 4,198 of NW_027515811.1, forward strand.
GAAACTTCACAAAAATAATGTGGTTCTCAGTTTTGTCTCTATGATTTGTTTCCTCTTCAAGAAGCCCTAAGCAGAGACTGTTGAAAAGCACTTTCATTGAAATGGGCTGCCAAGCTTCCAAGAAATTACGAGTTTCCGAAATACCAGCAAATATTTTTTCACCCAAACTTGATGATACGTGGATCTAATGACTAGTACCCAAATCCACTTGGCTAACCAAATTTTGTTCTTCTAGGTTGAAGCGTTCATCTACAGTAGTCTTTTTTATATTTAGGTTTCCCTCTGTTCTCTGCTATATAGATAGATGAATTTGGAACTCTAAATCCAACATGGTTTGCAGTCGCTCTTTGAAACTTGACAAAAAAAAGTACTTCTCTGTTTGTCTATATGGTTTGTTTTCTATTCAAGTAGCTCTAAGCAGAGACTGTGGAAAAGCACTTTCATTGAAAGGGGTTGCCAAGCTTCCAAGAAATTACGAGTTTCCGAAATACCAGCAAATATTTTTTCACCCAATCTGGATGATACATGGTGGTAATGACAAGTACACAAATCCCACATGGCTCACCAAATTTTGTTCTTCTAGGTTGAAGCGTTCGTCTACAGTAGTCGTTTTTATATTTAGGTTTCCCTCTGTTCTCTCCTATATAGATAGATGAATTTAGAACTCTAAATCCAACATGGTTTGTAGTAGCTCTTTGAAACTTGACAAAATAAAGGAGTTCTCTGTTTTTTCTCTATGGTTTGTTTCCTCTTCAAGTACCCCTAGGCACACACTGTGGAAAAGCACTTTCTTTGAGAGGGTTTGCCAAGCTTCTAAGAAATAACGAGTTTCCGAAATACCAGCAAATATTTTTTCACCCAATCTTGATGATACTTGGAAGTAATGATCAGTACACCAATCCCACTTGGCTCACCAAATTTTGTTTTTCTAGGTTGAAGCGTTCGTCTACAGTACCAGTTTTAATATTAGGTTTCACTCTGTTTTCTTCTATATAGATAGATGAATTTGGAACTCTAAATCCAACATGGTTTGTAGTAGCTCTTTGAAACTTGAAAAAATAAAGTAGTTCTCAGTATTGTCTCCATGGTTTTTTCCTCTTCAAGTAGCCCTAGGCACAGACTGTGGAAAAGCACTTTTATTGAAAGGGGTTGCCAAGCTCCCAAGAAATAACGAGTTGCCGAAATACCAGCAAATATTTTTTCAACCAATCTTGATGATACTTGGTGTTAATGATCGGTACAGAAATCCCACTTGACTCACCAAATTTTGTTATTCTAGTTTAAAGTGTTCGTTTACAGTAGCATTTTATATTTTTAGGTTTCTCTCTGTTCTGTCCTATATAGATAGCTGATTTTGGAACTCTAAATTCAACATGGTTTGTAGTAGCTCTTTGAAACTTACAAAAAAAAGTAGTTCTCAGTTTTGTCTCTGTGATTTGTTTCCTCTTCAAGTACCCTAAGCAGAGACTGTGGAAAAGCACTTTCATTGAATGGAGTTGCCAAGCTTCCAAGAAATTACGAGTTTCCGAAATACGAGCAAATACTCTTTCACCCAAACTTGATGATACGTGGTGGTAATGATCAGTGCACAAATCCCACTTGCCCACATAATTTTGTTCTTCTAGGTATACGCGTTCATCTATAGTAGCAGTTTTTATGTTTAGGTTTCACTCTCTTCTCTCCTATATAGATAGATGAATTTGGAACTCTAAATTCAACATGGTTTGTAGTAGCTCTTTGAAACTTGACAAAATAAAGCAGTTCTCAGTTTTGTTTCTATGGTTTCTTTCCTCTTCAAGTAGCCCTAGGCACAGACTGTGGAAAAGCACTTTCATTGAAAGGGGTTGCCAAGCTTCCAAAAATAACGAGTTTCCGAAATACCAGCAAATATTTTTTACCTAATCTTGATCATACTTGGTGGTAATGATCGGTACATAAATCCCACTTGACTCACCAAATTTTGTTCTTCTAGGTTGAAGCTTTCTTTTACAGTAGCAGTTTCTATTTTTAGGTTTCACTCTGTTCTCTCCAATATAGATAGATGAATTTGGAACTCTAAATCCAACATGGTTTGTAGTAGCTCTTTGAAACTTGACAAAATAAAGGAGTTCTCAGTTTTGTCTCTATAGTTTCTTTCCTCTTCAAGTAGCCCTAGGCACAGACTGTGGAAAAGCACTTTCATTGAGAGGGGTTGCCAAGCTTCTAAGAAATAACCAGTTTCCGATATAACCGAAAATATTTTTTCACCCAATCTTGATGATACTTGGTGGTAATGATCAGTACACAAATCCCACTTGGCTCACCAAATTTTCTTCTTCTAGTTTGAAGCGTTCGTCTACAGTAGTAATTTTTATATTTAGGTTTCACTCTGTTCTCTCCTATATAGATAGATGAAGTTGGAAATAAATCCAAGATGGTTTGTAGTATTACTTTGAAAATTGAGAAAATAAAGGAGTTCTCAGTTTTGTCTCTATCGTTTGTTTCCTCTTCAAGTAGCACTAGGCAGGGACTGTGGGAAAGCACTTTCATTGAGAGGGGTTGCCAAGCTTCTAAGAAATAACGAGTTACCGAAATACCAGCAAATATTTTTTCACCCAATGTTGATGATACGTGGAGGTAATGATCAGGACTCAAATCCCACTTGGCTCACCAAATTGTGTCCTTCTAGGTTGAAGCGTTCGTTTACAATAGCAGTTTTTATGTAGGTTTCACTCTGTTTTCTCTTATATAGATAGATGAATCTGGAACTCTATATTCAACATCGTTTGTAGTAGTTCTTTGAAACTGGACAAAATAAAGTAGTTCTCAGTTTTTTCTCTATGGTTTGTATCCTCTTCAAGTAGCCCTAGGCACAGACTGAGGTAAAGCAATTTCATTGAAAGAGGTTGCCAAGCTTCCAAGATATAACGAGTTTCCAAATTGCCAGCAAATATTTTCTCACGCATTCTTGATGATACTTGGTGGTAATGATCCATACAAAAATCCCAATTGACTCACCACATTTTTTACTTCTAGTTTGAAGTGTTCGTTTGCAGTAGCAGTTTATATTTTTAGGTTTCCCTCTGTTCTCTCCTATATAGATAGCTGAATTTGGAACTCAAAATCTAAAATGGTTTGTAGTAGCTCTTTGAAACTTGTCAAAATAAAGTAGTTCTCAGTTTTGTCTCTATGGTTTGTTTCCTATTCATGTAGCCCTAGGCACAGACTGTGGAAAAGCACTTTCATTGAAAGGGGTTGCCAAGCTTCCAATAAATAACGAGTTACCGAAATACCAGCAAATACTTTTTCACTCAATCTTGATGATACGTGGTGGTAATGACAGGTACACAAATCCCACTTGGCTCACCAAATTTTGTTCTTCTAGGTTGAAGCGTTCGTTTACAGTAGCAGTTTTTATTTTTAGGTTCCACTCTGTTCTCTCCTATATAGATAGATGAATTTGGAACTCTAAATCCAACATGGTTTGTAGTAGCTCTTTGAAACTCGACAAAATAAAGGAGTTCTCAGTTTTGTCTCTATGGTTTGTTTCCGATTCAAGTAGCCCTAGGCACAGACTGTGGAAAAGCACTTTCATTGAGGGTGTTGCCTAGCTTCCAATAAATAACGAGTTACTGAAATACCAGCAAATATTTTTTCACCCAGTCCTGATGATACGCGGTGGTAATGACAAGTGCACAAATCCTACTTGACTCACCAAATTTTGTTCTTCTAGTTTGAAGCGTTCGTTTACAGTAGCATTTTATATTTTTAGGTTTTTCACTGTTCTCTCCTATATAGATGGATGAATTTTGAACTCTAAATCCAACATGGTTTGTAGTAGCTCTTTGAAACTTGACAAAATAAAGTAGTTCTCATTTTTGCCTCTACGGTTTGTTTCCTCTTCACGTAGCCCTATGTAGAGACTGTGGAAAACACATTCATTGAAAGGGGTTGCAAAGCTTCCAAGAAATTACGAGTTTCCGAAATAAAAGCAAATATTTTTTGCACCCAATCTTGATGATACGTGGTGGTAATGACAAGTACACAAATCCCACTTGGCTCACCAAATTTTTTTCTTCTAGTTTGAAGCGTGCGTTTACAGTAGCAGTTTATATTTTTAGGTTTCCCGCTGTTTTCTCCTGTATAGATAGATGAATTTGGAACTCTAAATCGAACATGGTTTGTAGTAGCTCTTTGAAACATGACAAAAAAAGCAGTTCTCAGTTTTGTCTCTATGGTTTGTTTCCTCTTCAAGTATCCCTAAGCAGAGACTGTGGAAAAGCAATTACATTGAAAGGGGTTGCCAAGCATCTAAAAAATTACGAGTTTCCGAAATACAGGCAAATGTTTTTTTACCCAATCTGGATGATACGTGGTGGTAATGACAAGTACACATATCCCACTTTGCTCACCAAATTGTGTTCTTCTAGGTTGAAGCGTTCGTCTACAGTAGCAGTTTTTATATGTGGGTTTCACTCTGTTCTCTCTTATATAGATAGATAAATTTGGAACGCTAAATCCAACATGGTTTGTAGTAGGTCTTTGAAATTTGACAAAATAAAGTAGTTCTCAGTTTTGTCTCTATGGTTTGTTTCCTCTTCAAGTAGCCCTGGGCAGAGACTGTGGAAAAGCACTTTCATTGAGAGGGGTTGCCAAGCTTCTAAGAAACAACGAGTTTCCGAAATACCAGCAAATATTTTTTCACCCAATCTTGATGTTACTTGGTGGTAATGATCAGTACACAAATCACACTTGGCTCACAAAACTTTGTTCTTCTAGGTTGAAGCGTTCGTCTACAGTAGCAGTTTTTATGTTTAGGTTTCAGTCTGTTCTCTCCTATGTAGATAGATGAATTTGGAACTCTAAATCCAACGTGGTTTGTAGTAGCTCTTTGAAACTTGACAAAATAAAGGAATTCTTTGTTTTCTGTCTATGATTTGTTTCCTCATAAAGTAGCCCTTAGCAGAGACTGTGGAAAAGCACTTTCATTGAAAGGGTTTGCAAAGCTTCCAAGAAATTAGGAGTTTCCGAAATACCAGCAAATATTTTTTCACCCAATCTTGATGTTACGTGGTGGTAATGATCGGTACACAAATCCCACTTGGCTCACCAAATTTTGTTCTTCTTGGTTGAAGCGTTCGTTTCAAGTAGCAGTTTTTATTTTTAGGTTTCACTCTGTTCTATCCTATATAGATAGATGAATTTGGAACTCTAAATTCAACATGGTTTGTAGTAGCTCTTTGAAACTTCACAAAAATAATGTGGTTCTCAGTTTTGTCTCTATGATTTGTTGCCTCTTCAAGTAGCCCTAAGCAGAGACTGTTGAAAAGCACTTTCATTGAAATGGGCTGCCAAGCTTCCAAGAAATTACGAGTTTCCGAAATACCAGCAAATATTTTTTCACCCAAACTTGATGATACGTGGTGCTAATGACTAGTACCCAAATCCACTTGGCTCACCAAATTTTGTTCTTCTAGGTTGAAGCGTTCATCTACAGTAGTCTTTTTTATATTTAGGTTTCCCTCTGTTCTCTGCTATATAGATAGATGAATTTGGAACTCTAAATCCAACATGGTTTGCAGTCGCTCTTTGAAACTTGACAAAAAAAAAGTACTTCTCTGTTTGTCTATATGGTTTGTTTTCTATTCAAGTAGCTCTAAGCAGAGACTGTGGAAAAGCACTTTCATTGAAAGGGGTTGCCAAGCTTCCAAGAAATTACGAGTTTCCGAAATACCAGCAAATATTTTTTCACCCAATCTGGATGATACATGGTGGTAATGACAAGTACACAAATCCCACATGGCTCACCAAATTTTGTTCTTCTAGGTTGAAGCGTTCGTCTACAGTAGTCGTTTTTATATTTAGGTTTCCCTCTGTTCTCTCCTATATAGATAGATGAATTTAGAACTCTAAATCCAACATGGTTTGTAGTAGCTCTTTGAAACTTGACAAAATAAAGGAGTTCTCAGTTTTGTCTCTATGGTTTGTTTCCTCTTCAAGTACCCCTAGGCACACACTGTGGAAAAGCACTTTCTTTGAGAGGGGTTGCCAAGCTTCTAAGAAATAACGAGTTTCCGAAATACCAGCAAATATTTTTTCACCCAATCTTGATGATACTTGGAAGTAATGATCAGTACACCAATCCCACTTGGCTCACCAAATTTTGTTTTTCTAGGTTGAAGCGTTCGTCTACAGTACCAGTTTTAATATTAGGTTTCACTCTGTTTTCTTCTATATAGATAGATGAATTTGGAACTCTAAATCCAACATGGTTTGTAGTAGCTCTTTGAAACTTGAAAAAATAAAGTAGTTCTCAGTATTGTCTCCATGGTTTTTTCCTCTTCAAGTAGCCCTAGGCACAGACTGTGGAAAAGCACTTTTATTGAAAGGGGTTGCCAAGCTCCCAAGAAATAACGAGTTGCCGAAATACCAGCAAATATTTTTTCAACCAATCTTGATGATACTTGGTGTTAATGATCGGTACAGAAATCCCACTTGACTCACCAAATTTTGTTATTCTAGTTTAAAGTGTTCGTTTACAGTAGCCTTTTATATTTTTAGGTTTCTCTCTGTTCTGTCCTATATAGATAGCTGATTTTGGAACTCTAAATTCAACATGGTTTGTAGTAGCTCTTTGAAACTTACAAAAAAAAGTAGTTCTCAGTTTTGTCTCTGTGATTTGTTTCCTCTTCAAGTACCCTAAGCAGAGACTGTGGAAAAGCACTTTCATTGAATGGAGTTGCCAAGCTTCCAAGAAATTACGAGTTTCCGAAATACGAGCAAATACTCTTTCACCCAAACTTGATGATACGTGGTGGTAATGATCAGTGCACAAATCCCACTTGCCCACATAATTTTGTTCTTCTAGGTATACGCGTTCATCTATAGTAGCAGTTTTTATGTTTAGGTTTCACTCTCTTCTCTCCTATATAGATAGATGAATTTGGAACTCTAAATTCAACATGGTTTGTAGTAGCTCTTTGAAACTTGACAAAATAAAGCAGTTCTCAGTTTTGTTTCTATGGTTTCTTTCCTCTTCAAGTAGCCCTAGGCACAGACTGTGGAAAAGCACTTTCATTGAAAGGGGTTGCCAAGCTTCCAAAATAACGAGTTTCCGAAATACCAGCAAATATTTTTACCTAATCTTGATCATACTTGGTGGTAATGATCGGTACATAAATCCCACTTGACTCACCAAATTTTGTTCTTCTAGGTTGAAGCTTTCTTTTACAGTAGCAGTTTCTATTTTTAGGTTTCACTCTGTTCTCTCCAATATAGATAGATGAATTTGGAACTCTAAATCCAACATGGTTTGTAGTAGCTCTTTGAAACTTGACAAAATAAAGGAGTTCTCAGTTTTGTCTCTATAGTTTCTTTCCTCTTCAAGTAGCCCTAGGCACAGACTGTGGAAAAGCACTTTCATTGAGAGGGGTTGCCAAGCTTCTAAGAAATAACCAGTTTCCGATATAACCGAAAATATTTTTTCACCCAATCTTGATGATACTTGGTGGTAATGATCAGTACACAAATCCCACTTGGCTCACCAAATTTTCTTCTTCTAGTTTGAAGCGTTCGTCTACAGTAGCAATTTTTATATTTAGGTTTCACTCTGTTCTCTCCTATATAGATAGATGAAGTTGGAAATAAATCCAACATGGTTTGTAGTATTACTTTGAAAATTGAGAAAATAAAGGAGTTCTCAGTTTTGTCTCTATCGTTTGTTTCCTCTTCAAGTAGCACTAGGCAGAGACTGTGGGAAAGCACTTTCATTGAGAGGGGTTGCCAAGCTTCTAAGAAATTACGAGTTTCCGAAATACGAGCAAATACTCTTTCACCCAAACTTGATGATACGTGGTGGTAATGATCAGTGCACAAATCCCACATGCCCACATAATTTTGTTCTTCTAGGTATACGCGTTCATCTATAGTAGCAGTTTTTATGTTTAGGTTTCACTCTCTTCTCTCCTATATAGATAGATGAATTTGGAACTCTAAATTCAACATGGTTTGTAGTAGCTCTTTGAAACTTGACAAAATAAAGCAGTTCTCAGTTTTGTTTCTATGGTTTCTTTCCTCTTCAAGTAGCCCTAGGCACAGACTGTGGAAAAGCACTTTCATTGAAAGGGTTGCCAAGCTTCCAAAAATAACGAGTTTCCGAAATACCAGCAAATATTTTTTACCTAATCTTGATCATACTTGGTGGTAATGATCGGTACATAAATCCCACTTGACTCACCAAATTTTGTTCTTCTAGGTTGAAGCTTTCTTTTACAGTAGCAGTTTCTATTTTTAGGTTTCACTCTGTTCTCTCCAATATAGATAGATGAATTTGGAACTCTAAATCCAACATGGTTTGTAGTAGCTCTTTGAAACTTGACAAAATAAAGGAGTTCTCAGTTTTGTCTCTATAGTTTCTTTCCTCTTCAAGTAGCCCTAGGCACAGACTGTGGAAAAGCACTTTCATTGAGAGGGGTTGCCAAGCTTCTAAGAAATAACCAGTTTCCGATACAACCGAAAATATTTTTTCACCCAATCTTGATGATACTTGGTGGTAATGATCAGTACACAAATCCCACTTGGCTCACCAAATTTTCTTCTTCTAGTTTGAAGCGTTCGTCTACAGTAGCAATTTTTATATTTAGGTTTCACTCTGTTCTCTCCTATATAGATAGATGAAGTTGGAAATAAATCCAAGATGGTTTGTAGTATTACTTTGAAAATTGAGAAAATAAAGGAGTTCTCAGTTTTGTCTCTATCGTTTGTTTCCTCTTCAAGTAGCACTAGGCAGAGACTGTGGGAAAGCACTTTCATTGAGAGGGGTTGCCAAGCTTCTAAGAAATAACGAGTTACCGAAATACCAGCAAATATTTTTTCACCCAATGTTGATGATACGTGGAGGTAATGATCAAGACTCAAATCCCACTTGGCTCACCAAATTGTGTCCTTCTAGGTTGAAGCGTTCGTTTACAGTAGCAGTTTTTACATGTAGGTTTCACTCTGTTTTTTCTTATATAGATAGATGAATCTGGAACTCTATATTCAACATCGTTTGTAGTAGTTCTTTGAAACTGGAAAAAATAAAGTAGTTCTCAGTTTTTTCTCTATGGTTTGTTTCCTCTTCAAGTAGCCCTAGGCACAGACTGAGGTAAAGCAATTTCATTGAAAGGGGTTGCCAAGATTCCATGATATAACGAGTTTCCAAATTGCCAGCAAATATTTTCTCACGCATTCTTCATGATACTTGGTGGTAATGATCCATACATAAATCCCAATTGACTCACCACATTTTTTACTTCTAGTTTGAAGTGTTCGTTTGCAGTAGCAGTTTATATTTTTAGGTTTCCCTCTGTTCTCTCCTATATAGATAGCTGAATTTGTAACTCAAAATCTAAAATGGTTTGTAGTAGCTCTTTGAAACTTGTCAAAATAAAGTAGTTCTCAGTTTTGTCTCTATGGTTTGTTTCCTATTCATGTAGCCCTAGGCACAGACTGTGGAAAAGCACTTTCATTGAAAGGGGTTGCCAAGCTTCCAATAAATAACGAGTTACCGAAATACCAGCAAATACTTTTTCACTCAATCTTGATGATACGTGGTGGTAATGACAGGTACACAAATCCCACTTGGCTCACCAAATTTTGTTCTTCTAGGTTGAAGCGTTCGTTTACAGTAGCAGTTTTTATTTTTAGGTTCCACTCTGTTCTCTCCTATATAGATAGATGAATTTGGAACTCTAAATCCAACATGGTTTGTAGTAGCTCTTTGAAACTCGACAAAATAAAGGAGTTCTCAGTTTTGTCTCTATGGTTTGTTTCCGATTCAAGTAGCCCTAGGCACAGACTGTGGAAAAGCACTTTCATTGAGGGTGTTGCCTAGCTTCCAATAAATAACGAGTTACTGAAATACCAGCAAATATTTTTTCACCCAGTCCTGATGATACGCGGTGGTAATGACAAGTGCACAAATCCTACTTGACTCACCAAATTTTGTTCTTCTAGTTTGAAGCGTTCGTTTACAGTAGCATTTTATATTTTTAGGTTTTTCACTGTTCTCTCCTATATAGATGGATGAATTTTGAACTCTAAATCCAACATGGTTTGTAGTAGCTCTTTGAAACATGACAAAAAAAGCAGTTCTCAGTTTTGTCTCTATGGTTTGTTTCCTCTTCAAGTATCCCTAAGCAGAGACTGTGGAAAAGCACTTACATTGAAAGGGGTTGCCAAGCATCTAAAAAATTACGAGTTTCCGAAATACAGGCAAATGTTTTTTTACCCAATCTGGATGATACGTGGTGGTAATGACAAGTACACATATCCCACTTTGCTCACCAAATTGTGTTCTTCTAGGTTGAAGCGTTCGTCTACAGTAGCAGTTTTTATATGTGGGTTTCACTCTGTTCTCTCTTATATAGATAGATAAATTTGGAACGCTAAATCCAACATGGTTTGTAGTAGCTCTTTGGAACTTGACAAAATAAAGTAGTTGTCAGTTTTGTCTCTAGGGTTTGTTTCCTCTTCAAGTAGCCCTAGGCACAGACTGTGGAATAGCACTTTCATTGAGAGGGGTTGCCAAGCTTCTAAGAAATAATGAGTTTTCGAAATACCAGGAAATATTTTTTCACCCAATCTTGATGATATGTGGTGATAATGAGTAGTACACAAATCCCACTTGGCTCACCAAATTGTGTTCTTCTAGGTTTAAGCGTTCTTCTACAGTAGCAGTTTTTTTATGTAGGTTTCACTATGTTCTCTCTTTTATTTATAGATAAATTTGGAACTCTAAATCCAACATGGTTTGTACTAGCTCTTTGAAACCTGACAAAATAAAGTAGTTCTCAGTTTTGTCTCTATCGTTTGTTTCCTCTTCAAGTACCCCGAGGCACAGACTGTGGAAAAGCTCTTTCATTGAAAGGTTTTGCCAGGCTTCCAAGAAATAACAAGTTTCCGAAATACCAGCAAATACTTTTTCACCCAATCATCATGATACGTGGTGGTAATGACAAGTACACAAATCCCACTTGGCTCAACAAATTCTGTTCTTCTAGGTTGAAGCGGTCGTTTACAGTAGCAGTTTTTATTTTTACGTTTCACTTTGTTCTCTCCTATGTAGATAGATGAATTTGGAACTGTAATTCCAACATGGTTTGTAGAAGCTCTTTGAAAATTGACAAAAAAAGTAGTTCTCAGTTTTGTCTCTATGGTTTGTTTCCTGTTCAAGTAGCCCTAAGCAGAGACTGTGGAAAAGCACTTCATTGAAAGGGGTTGCCAAGCTTCCAAGAAATTACGAGTTTCCGAAATACCAGCAAATATTTTTTGACCCAATCTTGATGATACGTGGTGGTAATGACAAGTACACAAATCCCACTTTACTAACCAAATTTTGTTCCTCTAGGTTGAAGCGTTCGTTTACAGTAGCATTTTTTATTTTTAGGTTTCACTTTGTTCTCTCCTATATAGATAGATGAATTTGGAAATTTAAATCCAACATGGTTTGTAGTAGCTTTTTGAAACTTGACAAAGTAAAGGAGTTCTAAGATTTTGTCTCTATGGTTTGTTTCCTCTTCAAGTAGCCCTAGGCACAGACTGTGGAAAACCACTTTCATTGAGAGAGGTTGCCAAGATTCTAAGAAATAACGAGTTACCGAAATACCAGCAAATATTTTTTCACCCAATCTTGATGATACTTGTTGGTAATGATCAGTACACAAATCCCACTTGGCTCACAAAATTTTGTTCTTCTAGGTTGAATGGTTCGTCTACAGTAGCAGTTTTTATATGTGGGTTTCACTCTGTTCTCTCCTATATAAATAGATGAATTTGGAACTCTAAATCCAACATGGTTTGTAGTAGCTCTTTGAAACTTGACAAAAAAAGTAGTTCTCAGTTTTGTCTCTATGGTTTGTTACTCTTCAAGTAGCCCTAAGTAGAGGCTGTGGAAAAGCACTTTCATTGACAGGGGTTGCCAAGCTTCCAAGAAATTACGAGTTTCCGAAATACCAGCAAATATTTTTTCACCCAATCTTGATGATACATGGTGGTAATGACAAGTACAAAAATCCCACTTGGCTCATGAAATTTTGTTTTTCTAGGTTGAAGCGTTCGTTTACAGTAGCAGTTTTTATTCTTAGGTTTCCCTTTGTTCTCTCCTATATAGATATATAAATTTGGAACTCTAAATCCAACATGGTTTGTAGTAGCTCTTTGAAACTTGACAAATTAAAGTAGTTCTCAGTTTTGTCTCTATGGTTTGTTTCCTCTTCAAGTAGCCCTAAGCAGAGACTGTGGAAAAGCACTTCCATTGAAAGTGGTTGCCAATCTTCGAAGAAATAACAAGTTTCCGAAATACCAGCAAATATTTTTTCACCCTATCTTGATGATACTTGGTGGTAATGATCGGTACAGAAATCCCAAATGACTCACCAAATTTTGTTCTTCTAGTTTGAAGCGTTCGTTTACAGTAGCAGTTTATATTTTTAGGTTTCCCTCTGTTCTCTCCTATATAGATAGCTGAATTTGGATCTCTAAATCCAACATGGTTTGTAGTAGCTCTTTGAAACTTGACAAAATAAAGGAGTTCTCAGTTTTGTCTCTATGATTTGTTTCCTCTTCAAGTAGCCCTAGGCACAGACTGTGGAAAATCACTTTCATTGAGAGGGGTTGCCAAGCTTCTAAGAAATAACGAGTTTCCGAAATATCAGCAAATATTTTTTCACCCAATCTTGATGATACTTTGTGGTAATGATCGGTACTCAAAGCCAACTTGACTCACCAAATTTTGTTCTTCTAAGTTGAAGCGTTCATTTACAGTAGCAGTTTATATTTTAGGTTTCCCTCTGTTCTCTCATATATAGATAGATGAATTAGGAACTCTAAATCCAACATGGTTTGTAGTTGCTATTTGAAACTTGACAAAACAAAGGAGTTCTCAGTTTTGTCTCTATGATTTGTTTCCTCTTCAAGTAGACCAAAGCAGAGACTGTGGAAAAGCACTTTCATTGAAAGGGGTTGCCAAGCTTCCAAGAAATAACGAGTTTCTGAAATACCAGCAAATATATTTTCACCCAATCTTGATGATACTGGGTGGTAATGATCGGTACACAAATCCCACTTGACTCATCACATTTTCTTCTTCTAGGTTGAAGCGTTGGTTTACAGTAGCAGTATATATTTTTAGGTTTCCCTCTGTTCTCTCCAATATAGATAGATGAATTTGGAACTCTAAATCCAACATGGTTTGTAGTAGCTCTCTGAAATTTGACAAAATAAAGGAGTTCTCATTTTTGTGTCTATGATTTGTTTACACTTCAAATAGCCCTAAGCAGAGACTGTGGAAAAGCCGTTTCATTGAAAGGAGTTGCCAAGCTTCTAAAAAATTACGAGTTTCTGAAATACCAGCAAATACTTTTTCACCCAATCTTGATGATACGTGGTGGTATGAAAAGTACACAAATCTCACTTGGCTCAACAAATTTTGTTCTTCAAGGTTGAAGCGTTCGTTTAAAGTAGCAGTTTTTATTTTTAGGTTTCACTTTGTTCTCTCCTATATAGATAGATGAATTTGGAACTCTAAATCCAACATGGTTTGTAGTAGCTCTTTGAAACTTGAAAAAATAAAGGCATTCTCAGTTTTGTCTCTATGGGTTGTTTCCTCTTCAAGTAGCCCTAGGCACAGACTGTGGAAAAGCACTTTAATTGAGAGGGGTTGCCAGCTTCAAAGAAATAACGAGTTTTCGAAATACCAGCAAATATTTTTTCACCCAATCTTGATGATACTTGGTGGTAATGATCAGTACACAAATCCCACTTGGCTCACCATTTTTGTTCTCCTAGGTTGAAGCGTTCGTCTACAGTAGTCGTTTTTATATTTTGGTTTCCCTCTGTTCTCTCCTATATAGATACATGAATTTGGAAATCTAAATCCAACATGGTTTGTAGTCGCTCTTTGAAACTTGACAAAATAAAGGAGTTCTCAGTTTTGTCTCTATGGATCGTTTCCTCTTCAAGTAGCCCTAAGCAAAGACTGTGGAAAAGCACTTTCATTGAAAGGGGTTGCCAAGCTTCCAAGAAATTACGAGTTTCCGAAATACCAGCAAATATTTTTTCACCCAAACTTGATGATGCGTGGTGCTAATGACAAGTACACAAATCCCACTTGGCTCACCAAATTTTTTTCTTCTAGGTTGAAGCGTTCATCTACAGTAGTCGTTTATATATTTAGGTTTCCCTCTGTTCTCTCCTATATAGATAGATGAATTTGGAAAGCTAAATCCAACATGGTTTGTAGTCGCTCTTTGAAACTTGACAAAAAAAAAAGTACTTCTCAGTTTGTCTCTATGGTTTGTTTCCTCTTCAAGTAGCATTAAGCAGAGACTGTGGAAAAGCACTTTCATTGAAAGGGGTTGCCAAGCTTCCAAGAAATTACGAGTTTCCGAATTACCAGCAAATATTTTTTCACCCAATCTTGATGATACGTGGTGGTAATGACAAGTACACAAATCCCACTTGGCTCACCAAATTTTGTTCTTCTAGGAGGAAACGTTCGTTTACAGTTGCAGTTTTTATTTTTGGTTTCACTCTGTTCTCTCCTATATAGATAGATGAATTTGGAACCCTAAATCCAACATGGTTTGTAGTAGCTCTTTGAAACTTTGACAAAATAAAGTAGTTCTCAGTTTTGTCTCTATGGTTTGTTTCCTCTTCAAGTAGCCCTGGGCAGAGACTGTGGAAAAGCACTTTCATTGAGAGGGGTTGCCAAGCTTCTAAGAAACAACGAGTTTCCGAAATACCAGCAAATATTTTTTCACCCAATCTTGATGTTACTTGGTGGTAATGATCAGTACACAAATCACACTTGGCTCACAAAACTTTGTTCTTCTAGGTTGAAGCGTTCGTCTACAGTAGCAGTTTTTATGTTTAGGTTTCAGTCTGTTCTCTCCTATGTAGATAGATGAATTTGGAACTCTAAATCCAACGTGGTTTCTAGTAGCTCTTTGAAACTTGACAAAATAAAGGAATTCTCTGTTTTCTGTCTATGATTTGTTTCCTCATAAAGTAGCCCTAAGCAGAGACTGTGGAAAAGCACTTTCATTGAAAGGGTTTGCAAAGCTTCCAAGAATTTAGGAGTTTCCGAAATACCAGCAAATATTTTTTCACCCAATCTTGATGTTACGTGGTGGTAATGATCGGTACACAAATCCCACTTGGCTCACCAAATTTTGTTCTTCTTGGTTGAAGCGTTCGTTTCAAGTAGCAGTTTTTATTTTTAGGTTACACTCTGTTCTCTCCTATATAGATAGATGAATTTGGAACTCTAAATTCAACATGGTTTGTAGTAGCTCTTTGAAACTTCACAAAAATAATGTGGTTCTCAGTTTTGTCTCTATGATTTGTTTCCTCTTCAAGTAGCCCTAAGCAGAGACTGTTGAAAAGCACTTTCATTGAAATGGGCTGCCAAGCTTCCAAGAAATTACGAGTTTCCGAAATACCAGCAAATATTTTTTCACCCAAACTTGATGATACGTGGTGCTAATGACTAGTACCCAAATCCACTTGGCTCAGCAAATTTTGTTCTTCTAGGTTGAAGCGTTCATCTACAGTAGTCGTTTTTATATTTAGGTTTCCCTCTGTTCTCTGCTATATAGATAGATCAATTTGGAACTCTAAATCCAATATGGTTTGCAGTCGCTCTTTGAAACTTGACAAAAAAAAAAGTACTTCTCAGTTTGTCTATATGGTTTGTTTTCTATTCAAGTAGCTCTAAGCAGAGACTGTGGAAATGTACTTTCATTGAAAGGGGTTGCCAAGCTTCCAAGAAATTACGAGTTTCAGAAATACCAGCAAATATTTTTTCACCCAATCTGGATGATACGTGGTGGTAATGACAAGTACACAAATCCCACATGGCTCACCAAATTTTGTTCTAGGTTGAAGCGTTCGTCTACAGTAGTCGTTTTTATATTTAGGTTTCCCTCTGTTCTCTCCTATATAGATAGATGAATTTAGAACTCTAAATCCAACATGGTTTGTAGTAGCTCTTTGAAACTTGACAAAATAAAGGAGTTCTCAGTTTTGTCTCTATGGTTTGTTTCCTCTTCAAGTAGCCCTAGGCACAGACTGTGGAAAAGCACTTTTATTGAAAGGGGTTGCCAAGCTTCCAAGAAATAACGAGTTGCCGAAATACCAGCAAATATTTTTTCAACCAATCTTGATGATACTTGGTGTTAATGATCGGTACAGAAATTCCACTTGACTCACCAAATTTTGTTATTCTAGTTTAAAGTGTTCGTTTACAGTAGCATTTTATATTTTTAGGTTTCTCTCTGTTCTCTCCTATATAGATAGCTGATTTTGGAACTCTAAATTCAACATGGTTTGTAGTAGCTCTTTGAAACTTACAAAAAAAAGTAGTTCTCAGTTTTGTCTCTGTGATTTGTTTCCTCTTCAAGTACCCTAAGCAGAGACTGTGGAAAAGCACTTTCATTGAATGGAGTTGCCAAGCTTCCAAGAACTTACGAGTTTCCGAAATACGAGCAAATACTCTTTCACCCAAACTTGATGATACGTGGTGGTAATGATCAGTGCACAAATCCCACTTGCCCACATAATTTTGTTCTTCTAGGTATACGCGTTCATCTATAGTAGCAGTTTTTATGTTTAGGTTTCACTCTCTTCTCTCCTATATAGATAGATGAATTTGGAACTCTAAATTCAACATGGTTTGTAGTAGCTCTTTGAAACTTGACAAAATAAAGCAGTTCTCAGTTTTGTTTCTATGGTTTCTTTCCTCTTCAAGTAGCCCTAGGCACAGACTGTGGAAAAGCACTTTCATTGAAAGGGGTTGCCAAGCTTCCAAAAATAACGAGTTTCCGAAATACCAGCAAATATTTTTTACCTAACCTTGATCATACTTGGTGGTAATGATCGGTACATAAATCCCACTTGACTCACCAAATTTTGTTCTTCTAGGTTGAAGCTTTCTTTTACAGTAGCAGTTTCTATTTTTAGGTTTCACTCTGTTATCTCCAATATAGATAGATGAATTTGGAACTCTAAATCCAACATGGTTTGTAGTAGCTATTTGAAACTTGACAAAATAAAGGAGTTCTCAGTTTTGTCTCTATGGTTTGTTTCCTATTCATGTAGCCCTAGGCACAGACTGTGGAAAAGCACTTTCATTGAAAGGGGTTGCCAAGCTTCCAATAAATAACGAGTTACCGAAATACCAGCAAATACTTTTTCACTCAATCTTGATGATACGTGGTGGTAATGACAGGTACACAAATCACACTTGGCTCACCAAATTTTGTTCTTCTAGGTTGAAGCGTTCGTTTACAGTAGCAGTTTTTATTTTTAGGTTCCACTCTGTTCTCTCCTATATAGATAGATGAATTTGGAACTCTAAATCCAACATGGTTTGTAGTAGCTCTTTGAAACTCGACAAAATAAAGGAGTTCTCAGTTTTGTCTCTATGGTTTGTTTCCGATTCAAGTAGCCCTAGGCACACACTGTGGAAAAGCACTTTCATTGAGGGTGTTGCCTAGCTTCCAATAAATAACGAGTTACTGAAATACCAGCAAATACTTTTTCACCCAGTCCTGATGATACGCGGTGGTAATGAAAAGTGCACAAATCCTACTTGACTCACCAAATTTTGTTCTTCTAGTTTGAAGCGTTCGTTTAGAGTAGCATTTTATATTTTTAGGTTTTTCACTGTTCTCTCCTATATAGATGGATGAATTTTGAACTCTGAATCCAACATGGTTTGTAGTAACTCTTTGAAACTTCACAAAATAAAGTAGTTCTCATTTTTGCCTCTATGGTTTGTTTCCTCTTCACGTAGCCCTATGTAGAGACTGTGGAAAGCACTTTCATTGAAAGGGGTTGCAAAGCTTCCAAGAAATTACGAGTTTCCGAAATAAAAGCAAATATTTTTTGCACCCAATCTTGATGATACGTGGTGGTAATGACAAGTACACAAATCCCACTTGGCTCACCAAATTTTTTTCTTCTAGTTTGAAGCGTTCGTTTACAGTAGCAGTTTATATTTTTAGGTTTCCCGCTGTTCTCTCCTGTGTAGATAGATGAATTTGGAACTCTAAATCGAACATGGTTTGTAGTAGCTCTTTGAAACATGACAAAAAAAGCAGTTCTCAGTTTTGTCTCTATGGTTTGTTTCCTCTTCAAGTATCCCTAAGCAGAGACTGTGGAAAAGCACTTACATTGAAAGGGGTTGCCAAGCATCTAAAAAATTACGAGTTTCCGAAATACAGGCAAATGTTTTTTTACCCAATCTGGATGATACGTGGTGGTAATGACAAGTACACATATCCCACTTGGCTCACCAAATTGTGTTCTTCTAGGTTGAAGCGTTCGTCTACAGTAGCAGTTTTTATATGTGGGTTTCACTCTGTTCTCTCTTATATAGATAGATAAATTTGGAACTCTAAATCCAACATGGTTTGTAGTAGCTCTTTGGAACTTGACAAAATAAAGTAGTTCTCAGTTTTTTCTCTAGGGTTTGTTTCCTCTTCAAGTAGCCCTAGGCACAGACTGTGGAAAAGCACTTTCATTGAGAGGGGTTGCCAAGCTTCTAAGAATTAATGAGTTTTCGAAATACCAGGAAATATTTTTTCACCCAATCTTGATGATATGTGGTGATAATTAGTAGTACACAAATCCCACTTGGCTCACCAAATTGTGTTCTTCTAGGTTTAAGCGTTCGTCTACAGTAGCAGTTTTTTTATGTAGGTTTCACTATGTTCTCTCTTTTATATATAGATAAATTTGGAACTCTAAATCCAACATGGTTTGTACTAGCTCTTTGAAACCTGACAAAATAAAGTAGTTCTCAGTTTTGTCTCTATGGTTTGTTTCCTCTTCAAGTAACCGGAGGCACAGACTGTGGAAAAGCTCTTTCATTGAAAGGTTTTGCCAAGCTTCCAAGAAATAACAAGTTTCCGAAATACCAGCAAATACTTTTTCACCCAATCATCATGATACGTGGTGGTAATGACAAGTACACAAATCCCACTTGGCTCAACAAATTCTGTTCTTCTAGGTTGAAGCGGTCGTTTACAGTAGCAGTTTTTATTTTTACGTTTCACTTTGTTCTCTCCTATGTAGATAGATGAATTTGGAACTGTAATTCCAACATGGTTTGTAGAAGCTCTTTGAAAATTGACAAAAAAAGTAGTTCTCAGTTTTGTCTCTATGGTTTGTTTCCTGTTCAAGTAGCCCTAAGCAGAGACTGTGGAAAAGCACTTCATTGAAAGGGGTTGCCAAGCTTCCAAGAAATTACGAGTTTCCGAAATACCAGCAAATATTTTTTGACCCAATCTTGATGATACGTGGTGGTAATGACAAGTACACAAATCCCACTTTACTAACCAAATTTTGTTCTTCTAGGTTGAAGCATTCGTTTACAGTAGCAGTTTTTTTTTTTTTTTTAGGTTTCACTCTTCTCTACCCTATATAGATAGATGACTTTGGAACTCTAAATCCAACATGGTTTGTAGTAGCTCTTTGAAACTTGACAAAAAAAGTAGTTCTCAGTTTTGTCTTTATGGTTTGTTTCCTCTTCAAGTAGCCCTAAGCAGAGACTGTGGAAAAGCACTTACATTGAAATGGGTTGCCAAACATCTAAGAAATTACGAGTTTCCGAAATACAGGCAAATATTTTTTCACCCAACCTGGATGATACGTGGGGGTAATCACAAGTACACAAATCCCACTTGGCTCAACATATTGTGTTCTTCTAGGTTGAAGCGATCCTCTACAGTAGCAGTTTTTATATGTGGGTTTCACTCTGTTCACTCTTACATAGATAGAAAAATTTGAAACTCTAAATCCAACACCGTTTGTAGTAGCTCCTTGAAACTTGACAAAACAAAGGAGTTCTCAGTTTTGTCTCCATGATTTGTTTCCTCTTCACGTAGCCCTAAGCAGAGAGTGTGGAAAAGCACTTCCATTGAAAGTGGTTGCCAATCTTCGAAGAAATAACAAGTTTCCGAAATACCAGGAAATATTTTTTCACCCGATCTTGATGATACTTGGTGGTAATGATCGGTACAGAAATCCCAAATGACTCACCAAATTTTGTTCTTCTAGATTGAAGCGTTCGTTTAAAGTAGCAGTTTATATTTTTAGGTTTCCCTCTTTTCTCTCCTATATAGATAGCTGAATTTGGATCTCTAAATCCAAAATGCTTTGTAGTAGCTCTTTGAAACTTGACAAAATAAAGGAGTTCTCAGTTTTGTCTCTATGATTTGTTTCCTCTTCAAGTAGCCCTAGGCACATACTGTGGAAAATCACTTTCATTGAGAGGGGTTGCCAAGCTTCTAAGAAATAACGAGTTTCCGAAATATCAGCAAATATTTTTTCACCCAATCTTGATGATACTTTGTGGTAATGATCGGTACACAAATCCAACTTGAATCACCAAATTTTGTTCTTCTAAGTTGAAGCTTTCGTTTACAGTAGCAGTTTATATTTTAGGTTTCCCTCTGTTCTCTCATATATAGATAGATGAATTAGGAACTCTAAATCCAACATGGTTTGTAGTAGCTATTTGAAACTTGAAAAAACAAAGAAGTTCTCAGTTTTGTCTCTATGATTTGTTTCCTTTTCAAGTAGACCAAAGCAGAGACTGTGGAAAAGCACTTTCATTGAAAGGGGTTGCCAACCTTCCAAGAAATAACGAGTTTCCGAAATACCAGCAAATATTTTTTCACCCAATCTTGATGATACTGGGTGGTAATTATCGGTACACAAATCCCACTTGACACATCACATTTTGTTCTTGTAGGTTGAAACGTTCGTTTACAGTAGCAGTTTATATTTTTAGGTTTCCCTCTGTTCTCTCCTATATAGATAGATGAATTTGGAACTCTAAATCCAACATGGTTTGTAGTAGCTCTTTGAAACTTGACAAAATAAAGGAGTTCTCAGTTTTGTGACTATGATTTGTTTACTCTTCAAATAGCCCTAAGCAGAGACCGTGGAAAAGCCCTTTCATTGAAAGGAGTTGCCAAGCTTCCAAAAAATTGCGAGTTTCCGAAATACCAGCAAATACTTTTTCACCCAATCTTGATGATACATTGTGGTATGACAAGTACACAAATCTCACTTGGCTCACCAAATTTTGTTCTTCAAGGCTGAAGCGTTCGTTTACAGTAGCAGTTTTTATTTTTAGGTTTCACTTTGTTCTCTCCTATATAGATAGATGAATTTGGAACTCTAAATCCAACATGGTTTGTAGTAGCCCTTTGAAACGTGGCAAAATAAAGGCATTCTCAGTTTTGTCTCTATGGGTTGTTTCCTCTTCAAGTAGCCCTAGGCACAGACTGTGGAAAAGCACTTTAATTGAGAGGGGTTGCCAAGCTTCAAAGAAATAACGAGTTTTCGAAATACCAGCAAATATTTTTTCACCCAATCTTGATGATACTTGGTGGTAATGATCAGTACACAAATCCCACTTGGCTCAACAAATTTTGTTCTCCTAGGTTGAAGCGTTCGTCTACAGTTGTCGTTTTTATATTTTGGTTTCCCTCTGTTCTCTCCTATATAGATAGATGAATTTGGAACTCTAAATCCAACATGGTTTGTAGTCGCTCTTTGAAACTTGACAAAATAAAGGAGTTCTCAGTTTTGTCTCTATGGTTCGTTTCCTCTTCAAGTAGCCCTAAGCAAAGACTGTGGAAAAGCACTTTCATTTAAGGGGGTTGCCAAGCTTCCAAGAAATTAAGAGTTTCCGAAATACCAGCAAATGTTTTTTCACCCAAACTTGATGATACGTGGTGCTAATGACAAGTACACAAATCCCACTTGGCTCACCAAATTTTTTTCTTCTAGGTTGAAGCCTTCATCTACAGTAGTCGTTTTTATATTTAGGTTTCCCTCTGTTCTCTCCTATATAGATAGATGAATTTGGAACTCTAAATCCAACATGGTTTGTAGTCGCTCTTTGAAACTTGACAAAAAAAAAGTACTTCTCAGTTTGTCTCTATTGTTGTTTCCTCTTCAAGTAGCATTAAGCAGAGACTGTGGAAAAGCACTTTCATTGAAAGGGGTTGCCAAGCTTCCAAGAAATTACGAGTTTCCGAATTACCAGCAAATATTTTTTCACCCAATCTTGATGATACGTGGTGGTAATGACAAGCACACAAATCCCACTTGGCTCACCAAATTTTGTTCTTCTAGGAGGAAACGTTCGTTTACAGTTGCAGTTTTTATTTTTGGTTTCACCCTGTTCTCTCCGATATAGATAGATGACTTTGGAACTCTAAATCCAACATGGTTTGTAGTAGCTCTTTGATACTTGACAAAATAAAGTAGTTCTCAGTTTTGTCTTTATGGGTTGTTTCCTCTTCAAGTAGCCCTAGGCAGAGACTGTGGAAAAGCATTTTAATTGAGAGGGGTTGCCAAGCTTCAAAGAAATAACGAGTTTCCGAAATACCAGCAAATATTTTTTCACACAATCTTGATGATACTTTGTGGTAATGATCAGTACACAAATCCCACTTGGCTCACCAAATTTTGTTCTCCTAGGTTGAAGCGTTCGTCTACAGTAGTCGTTTTTATATTTAGGTTACCCTCTGTTGTCTCCTATATAGATAGATGAATTTGGAACTCTAAATACAACATGGTTTGTAGTCGCTCTTTGAAAATTGCCAAAATAAAGGAGTTCTCAGTATTGTCTCTATGGTTTGTGTCCTTTTCAAGGAGCCCTAGGCACAGACTGTGGAAAAGCATTTTCATTGAAAGGGGTTGCCAAGCTTCCAAGAAATTACGAGTTTCAGAAATACCAGCAAATATTTTTTCACCCAAACTTGATGATACGTGGTGCTAATGACAAGTACACAAATCCCACTTGGCTCACGAAATTTTTTTCTTCTAGGTTGAAGCGTTCATCTACAGTAGTCGTTTTTATATTTAGGTTTCCCTCTGTTCTCTCCTATATAGACAGATGAATTTGGAACTCTAAATCCAGCATGGTTTGTAGTCGCTCTTTGAAACTTGACAAAAAAAAAAGTACTTCTCAGTTTGTCTCTATGGTTTGTTTCCTTTTCAAGTAGCATTAAGCAGAGACTGTGGAAAAGCACTTTCATTGAAAGGGGTTGCCAAGCTTCCAAGAAATTACGAGTTTCCGAATTACCAGCAAATATTTTTTCACCCAATCTTGATGATACGTGGTGGTAATGACAAGTACACAAATCCCACTTGGCTCACTAAATTTTGTTCTTCTAGGTGGAAACGTTCATTTACAGTTGCAGTTTTTATTTTTGGTTTCACTATGTTCTCTCCTATATAGATAGATGAATTTGGAACTCTAAATCCAACATGGTTTGTAGTAGCTCTTTGAAACTTAACAAAAATAGTAGTTCTCAGTTTTGTCTCTATGGTTTGTTTCCTCTTCAAGTAGCCCTGGGCAGAGACTGTGGAAAAGCACTTTCATTGAGAGGGGTTGCCAAGCTTCTAAGAAACAACGAGTTTCCAAAATACCAGCAAATATTTTTTCACCCAATCTTGATGTTACTTGGTGGTAATGATCAGTACACAAATCACACTTGGCTCACAAAACTTTGTTCTTCTAGGTTGAAGCGTTCGTCTACAGTAGCAGTTTTTATGTTTAGGTTTCAGTCTGTTCTCTCCTATGTAGATAGATAAATTTGGAACTCTAAATCCAACGTGGTTTGTAGTAGTTCTTTGAAACTTCACAAAATAAAGGAATTCTCTGTTTTCTCTCTATGATTTGTTTCCTCATAAAGTAGCCCTTAGCAGAGACTGTGGAAAAGCACTTTCATTAAAAGGGGTTGCCAAGCTTCCAATAAATTATGAGTTTCCGAAACACCAGAATATATTTTTTCACCCAATCTTGATGATACGTGGTGGTAATGACAAGTACACAAATCCCACTTCGCTCACCAAATTTTGTTCTTCTAGGTAGAAGCGTTCGTTTACAGTTGCAGTTTTTATTTTTGATTTCACTCTGTTCTCTCTTATATAGATAGATGAATTTGGGACTCTAAATCGAACATGGTTTGTAGTAGCTCTTTCAAACTTGACAAAAAAAGTAGTTTTCAGTTTTGTCTCTATGATTTGTTTCCTCTTCAAGTAGCCTTAAGCAGAGTCTGTGGAATAGCACTTTCATTGAAAGGGGTTGCCAAGCTTCCAAGAAATAACGAGTTTCCGAAATACCAGCAAATATTTTTTCACAGAATCTTGAAGATAATTGGTGGTAATGATCGGTACACAAATCCCACTTGACTCATCAAATTTTGTTATTCTAGGTTGAAGCATTCTTTTACAGTAGCAGTTTATATTTTTAGGTTTCCCTCTGTTCTCTCCTATATAGATAGATGAATTTGGAACTCTAAATCCAACATGGCTTGTAGTAGCTCTTTGAAACTTGACAAAATAATGGAGTTCTCAGTTTTGTCTCTATAATTTGTTTCCTCTTCAAGTAGCCCTAAGCAGAGTCTTTGGAAAAGCACTTTTATTGACAGGGGTTGCCAAGCTTCCAAGAAATTACGAGTTTCCGAGAAACCAGCAAATATTTTTTCACCCAAACTTGATGATACGTGGTGCTAATGACAAGACAACAAATCCCACTTGGCTCACCAAATTTTGTTCTTCTAGGTTGAAGCGTTCATCTACAGTAGTCATTTTTATATTTAGGGTTCTCTCTGTTCTCTCCTATATAGATAGATGAATTTGGAACTCTAAATCCAACATGGTTTATAGTAGCTCTTTGAAACTTGACAAAGTAAAGGAGTTCTCAGTTTTTTCTGTATGGTTTGTTTCCTCTTCAAGTAGCCCTAGGCACAGACTCTGGAAAAGAACTTTCATTGAGAGGGTTTGCCAAGATTCTAAGAAATAACGAGTTTCCGAAATACCAGCAAATATTATTTCACCCAATGTTGATGATACTTGGTGGTAATGATCGGTACACAAATCCCACTTGACTCACCAAATTTTGTTCTTCTAGGTTGAAGCGTTCTTTTACAGTAGCAGTTTATATTTTTAGGTTTCCCTCTGTTCTCTCCTATATATATAGATGAATTTGGAACTCTAAATCCAACATGGTTTGTAGTAGCTCTTTGAAACTTGACAAAAAAAGTAGTTCTCAGTTTTGTCTCTATGATTTGTTTCCACTTCAAGTAGCCCTAAGCAGAGTCTGTGGAAAAACACTTTCATTGAAAGGGGATGCCAAGCTTCCCACAAATTACGAGTTTCCGAAATACCAGCAAATATTTTTTCACCCAATCTTGATGATACGTGGTGGTAATGATCGGTACACAAGTCCCACTTGGCTCACCAAATTTTGTTCTTCTAGGTTGAAGCGTTTCTTTACAATAGCAGTTTTTATTTTTAGGTTTCCCTCTGTTCTCTCCTATATAGATAGATGAATTTGGAACTCTATATCCAACATGGTTTCTAGTAGTTCTTTGAAACTTGACAAAATAAAGGAGTTCTCCATTGTCTATCTATGGTTTGTTGCCTCTTAGAGTAGCCCTAGGCACAGATTCTGGAAAAGCACTTTCATTGAGAGGGGTTGCCAAGCTTCTAAGAAATAACGAGTTTCCGAAATACCAGCAAATATTTTTTCACCCAATCTTGATGATACTTGGTGGTAATGACAAGTACACAAATCCCACTTGGCTCACCAAATTTTGTTCTTCTAGGTCGAAGTGTTCCATTAAAGGAGCAGTTTTTATTTTTAGGTTTCCCTTTGTTCTCTCCTATATAGATAGATGAATTTGGAACTCTAAATCCAACATGGTTTGTAGTAGCTCTTTGAAACTTGACAAAATAAAGGAGTGCTCAGTTTTGTCTCTATGGTTGTTTCCTCTTCAAGTAGCCCTAGGCACAGACTGTGGAAAAGCACTTTCATTGAGAGGGGTTGCCAAGCTTCTAAGAAATAACAAGTTTCCGAAATACCATCATATATTTCTTCACCCAATCTTGATGATACTTGGGGTAATGACAAGTACACAAATCCCACTTGGCTAACCAAATTTTGTTCTTCTAGGTTTAAGTCTTCGTTACAGTAGCAGTTATTATATTGAGGTTTCCCTCTGTTCTCTCCTATATAGATAGATGAATTTGGATCTCTAAATCCAACATGGTTTTTACTAGTTCTTTGAAACTTGACAAAATAAAGTAGTTCTCAGTTTTGTCTCTATGATTTCTTTCCTTTTCAAGTAGCCCTAAGCAGAGACTGTGGAAAAGCTCTTTCATTAAAAGGTGTTGCCAAGCTTCCAATAAATTACGAGTTTCCGAATTACCAGCAAATATTTTTTCACCCAATCTTGATGATACGTGGTGGTAATGACAAGTACACAAATCCCACTTGGCTGACCAAATTTTGTTCTTCTAGGTGGAAACGTTCGTTTACAGTTGCAGTTTTATTTTTGGTTTCATTCTGTTATCTCTCCTATATAGATAGGTGAATTTGGAATTTCTAAATCCAACATGGTTTTGGAGTCGCTCTTTGAAACTTGACAAAAAAAAGTAGTTCTCAGTTTTTTCCTCTATGGTTTGTTTCCTCTTCAAGTAGCCTTAAGCAGAGACTGTGGAAAAGCACTTTCATTGAAAGGGGTTTCCAAGCTTCCAAGAAATAACGAGTTTCCGAAATACCAGCAAATATTTTTACTCCCCATCTTGATGATACTTGGTGGTAATGATCGGTACACATCCCACTTGACTCACCAAATTTTGTTCTTCTAGGTTGAAGCGTTCTTTTACAGTAGCAGTTTATATTTTTAGGTTTCCCTCTGTTCTCTCATATATAGATAGATGAATTTGGAACTCTAAATCCAACATGGTTTGTAGTAGCTCTTTGAAACTTGACAAAATCAAGGAGTTCTCAGTTTTGTCTCTATGGTTCGTTTCCTATTCAAGTAGCCCTAAGCCACAGAATGTGGAAAAGCACTTTCATTGAAAGGGGTTGCAAAGCCTCCAAGAAATTATGAGTTTCCGAAATACCAGCAAATATTTTTTCACCCAATCTGGATGATACGTGGTGGTAATGACAAGTACACAAATCCCACTTGACTGACCAAATTTTGTTCTTCTAGGTTGAAGCGTTTTTTTTTACAGTAGCAGTTTTTATTTTTAGGTTTCACACAGTTCTCTCCTATATAGATAGATGAATTTGGAACTCTAAATCCAACATGGTTAGTAGTAGCTCTATGAAACTTGACAAAATAAAGTAGTTCTCAGTTTTTTCCCTATGGTTTGTTTCCTCTTTAAGTAGCCCTAGGCACAGACTGTGGAAAAGCACTTTCATTGAGAGAGGTTGCCAAGCTTCTAAGAAATAACGAGTTTCTGAAATACCAGCAAATATTTTTTTACCCAATCTTGATGATACGTGGTGGTAATGACAAGGACACAAACCCCACTTGGCTCACCAATTTTGTTCTTCTAGGTTGAAGCGTTCGTCTACACGAGTCGTTTTTATATTTAGGATTCCTTCTGTTCTCTACTATATAGATAGATGAATTTGGAACTATAAATCCAACATGGTTGTAGTAGCTCTTTGAAACTTGACAAAAAAAGTAGTTCTCAGTTTTGTCTCTACGGTTTTTTTTTTTTTTTCCAAGTAGCCCTAAGCAGAGACTGTGGAAAAGCACTTTCATTAAAAGGGTTTACCAAGCTTCCAATAAATTACGAGTTTCAGAAACACCAGCAAATATGTTTTCACCCAATCTTGATGATACTTGGTGGTAATGATCAGTACACAAATCCCACTTGGCTCACCAAATTTTGTTCACTAGGTTCAAGCGTTCGTCTACAGTAGTCGTTTTTATATTTAGGTTTCCCTCTGTTCTCTCCTATATAGATAGATGAATTTGGAACTCTAAATCCAACATGGTTTGTAGTCGCTCTTTGAAACTTGAAAAAAAAAAAAAGTAGTTCTCAGTTTTGTCTCTATGGATTGTTTCCTCTTCAAGTAGCCTTAAGCAGAGACTGTGAAAAAGCACTTTCAGTGAAAGGGATTGCCAAGCTTTCAAGAAATTACGACTTTCCGAAATACCATCATATATTTTTTCACCCAATCTTGATGATACTTGGGTTAATGACAAGTACACAAATCCCACTTGGTAACCAAATTTTGTTCTTCTAGGTTTAAGTCTTCGTCTATAGTAGCAGTTAAAATATTAAGTTTCACTCTGTTCTCTCCTATATAGATAGATGAATTTGGAACTCTAAATCCAACATTGTTTTTACTAGTTCTTTGAAACTTGACAAAATAAAGTAGTTCTCGGTTTTGTCAATATGGTTTGTTGCCTCTTTAAGTAGCCCTAGGCACAGACTGTGGAAAAGCACTTTCATTGAGAGAGGTTGCCAAGCTTCTAAGAAATAACGAGTTTTCTGAGGCGGCGCTGACGCAGGAGCCGGCCGGAGCCGCGCGGCGCGGGTCTCCCAGCTACCGCTCCCACCAGTGCTGACAACTGAGGTCTCTTGCACCAGATACGGGGGCGAGGCTACCAGAAGGTAAGCAAATTTGCTGGGGGTTCTCAGCCCCAAGCTCTACAAACTTAGGGCCTGAGGGAGTCAAACATGGAGAGTGTACCCAGGCACTAATGAAACAGCTGCTCCACACGTGTGCAAGGTAGGTGGAACTGTGACCACCGACAAAACAGGCCCAGTGGACCGCCAGACACATCGCTCCAGTTGGGGGAGGGGCAGAGCCGCCGGGCGCCTGCAAGGTAGGCGGACCCACTACCCACCAGCAGAACAGTCACAGCAATACACAGAGCGGCAGAATCACCCCCCGAGCCTACAAGGTAGGCAGACCTGCGACCCACCGGCAGGTCAGGCCCAAAAACCTGCGGAGGGGCACAGCTGCCCCACGTGCCTGCTAGGTAGGTTGAACTGTGACCACCAACAGAACAGGCCCAGCGGCCGGCCAGACACATCGCCCCGCCCCGGTTGGGGGAGGGGCAGAGCCACCGGGCGCCTTCAAGGTAGGCAGACCTGCGACTCACCAGCAGATCAGGCCCAGTGACCCGCGGAACGGCAGAGCCACCCCCGCGCCTGCAAGGTAGGCGCACTTGCCACCCACCGGCAGGTCAGGCCCAGCAACTCTCGGAGGGACACAGCTGCTCCACGCGCGTGCAAGGTAGGCGGAACCGTGACCACCGACAAAACAGGCCCAGTGGCCCGCCAGATACATCGCCCCGGTCGGGGGAGGGGCAGAGCCGCCACCAGCGCCTTTTAGGTAGACAGACCTGCAACCGACAGACAGAACAGGCCTAGTGGCCAGCGGAGGGGCAAAGCCGCTGCTCACGCCTGCAAGGTAGGCGGACCTGTGACCACCGAAAGAACAGGCCCATCGAAAGTACAGGTACAGCGGCCTCCTGGAGTGGTAGGCACATTGCCTCAATTGGAGGAGGGGCAGAGCCACCGCCAAAGCCTGCGAGGGAGACTTTGCAGCTATACAAGAGCAATATAAATATATAGGGGGAAAAATCAATAACACAACAGTTTCACCAAGCAGAAAGAAACGCGATCAGTATGAAAAGACAAGGAAAGAAAGGACCACAAGCAATGCAGGTCAACTCAACTTTAGAAGAGGTAATATCTGCAGCAGATGGAATGTCAGATAAAGAATTCAGGATATACATGCTTCAGATGATCTGGAGTCTCAAGGAAGACATTAGACAACAAAATCAGACAATGAAAGACCACTTCGACCACTTTGACAATCAATTACATAAACAAATACAAGAAGCTAAAGATCAATTATACAGGGAGATAGAGGTTATAAAAAACAAACAAACAGAAATCCTGGAAATGCAGGAAACAATAAACCAACTTAAAAACTCAATTGAGAATACTACCAGCAGAGTAGAACACTTAGAAGATAGAACATCAGACAATGAAGACAAAGTATTTCAACTGGAGAAGAACATAGACAGCTCAGCAAAGCTGTTAAGAAACCATGAG
Organism: Callospermophilus lateralis; assembly: GCF_048772815.1. Lineage (NCBI taxonomy): Eukaryota > Metazoa > Chordata > Mammalia > Rodentia > Sciuridae > Callospermophilus > Callospermophilus lateralis. The sequence goes on from NW_027515811.1 coordinate 34,126, forward strand.
CAGAACATTCAAGAAATATGGGATAACATAAAGAGACCCACTTAAGAGTCATGGGGATACAGGAAGGTATTGAGGTCCAAACCAAAGGAATGAGCAATCTATTCAACGAAATAATACGAGAAAACTTCCCAGACTTGAAGAATGAGACAGAATCCCTAATCCTAGAAGCCTACAGGATGCCGAATGTGCAAAATCATAAGAGATCCACACCTAGACACATTATAATGAAGATGCCCAACATACAGAATAAGGAGAGAATTTTAAAAGCTACAAGAGAAAGGAAGCAGATTACATTTAGGGGTAAACCAATCAGGATAACAGCTGATCTTTCAACACAGACTCTGAAAGCTAGAAGATCCTGGAATAACATATTTCAAACACTGAAAGAAAATGGGTTCCAACCAAGAATTGTGTATCCCGCGAAATTAAGCTTCAGGATGGAAGATGAAATTAAAACCTTCCATGATAAACAAAAGTTAAAAGAATTTGCAGCTAGAAAACCATCTCTTCAAAACATCCTCGGCAAAATATTACAGGAAGAGGAAATGGAAAATATCAATGAAAACCAACAGCGGGAGGTAGTACAGTAAAGGTGGGGGGGAATAATCAAAGAGGAAAACAAACCATGTTTAGTAACATAAATAAACAAATATGGCTGGAAGAACAACCCATATCTCAATAATAACTCTGAATGTTAATGGCTTAAACTCACCAATTAAGAGACACAGGCTAGCAGAATGGATCACTAAACAAGACCCAACAATATGCTGCCTTCAGGAGACGCATTTGATAGGAAAAGACATACATAGACTGAAGGTGAAAGGTTGGGAAAAATCATATCACTCATATGGACTTCGGAAACAAGCAGGAGTGTCCATACTCATATCAAATAAAATAGATTTCAAGCCAAAGTTAATCAAAAGGGATGAAGAGGGACACTACATACTTCTCAAGGGAACCATACACCAACAAGACATAACAATCATAAATATATATGCCCCAAACAATGGTGCAGCTATGTTCATCAAACAAACTCTTCTCAAGTTCAAGAGTCTAATAGACCACCATACAATAATCATGGGAGACTTCAACACACCTCTCTCACCACTGGACAGATCTTCCAAACAAAAGTTGAATAAGGAAACTATAGAGCTCAATAACACAATTAATAACCTAGACTTAATTGACATATATAGAATATACCACCCAACATCAAGCAGTTACACTTTTTTCTCAGCAGCACATGGATCCTTCTCAAAAATAGATCATATATTATGTCACAGGGCAACTCTTAGACAATATAAAGGAGTAGAGATAATACCATGCATCTTATCTGATCATAATGGAATGAAATTGAAAATTAACGATAAAAGAAGTAAGGAAAAATCATGCATCACTTGGAGAATGAACAATAGGTTACTGAATGATCAATGGGTTATAGAAGACATCAAGGAGGAAATTAAAAAATTCTTAGAGATAAATGAAAACACAGACACAACATATCGGAATCTATGGGACACATTGAAAGCAGTTCTAAGAGGAAAATTTATTGCTTGGAGTTCATTCCATAAAAAAAGAAAAAACCAACAAATAAATGATCTAATACTTCAACTCAAAATCCTAGAAAAAGAAGAGCAAAACAACAGCAAAAGAAGTAGAAGACAAGAAATAATTAAAATCAGAGCTGAAATTAATGAAATCAAAACTAAAGAAACAATTGAAAAAATTGACAAAACTAAAAGTTGGTTCTTTGAAAAAATAAATAAAATCGACAGACCCTTAGCCACGCTAACGAAGAGCAGAAGAGAGAGAACTCAAATTACCAGCATACGGGATGAAAAAGGCAATATCCCAACAGACACTTCAGAAATACAGAAGATTATCAGAAATTATTTTGAATCCTTATACTCCAATAAAATAGAAGATAGTGAAGGCATCGATAAATTTCTTAAGTCATATGATTGGCCCAGATTGAGTCAGGAAGATATTGACAACCTAAACAGACCAATATCAATTGAGGAAATAGAAGATACCATCAAAAGACTACCAACTAAGAAAAGCCCAGGACCGGATGGGTATACAGCAGAGTTTTTCAAAACCTTTAAAGAGGAACTAATACCAATACTTTTCAAGCTATTTCAGGAAATAGAAAAAGAGGGAGAACTTCCAAATTCATTCTATGAGGCCAACATCACCCTGATTCCTAAACCAGACAAAGACACTTCAAAGAAAGAAAACTACAGACCAATATCTCTAATGAACCTAGATGCAAAAATCCTCAATAAACTTCTGGCGAACCAGATACAAAAACATATCAAAAAAATTGTGCACCATGATCAGGTAGGATTTATCCCTGGGATGCAAGGTTGGTTCAATATACGGAAATCAATAAATGTTATTCACCACATCAACAGGCTTAAAAATAAGAACCATATGGTCATCTCGATAGATGCGGAAAAAGCATTCGACAAAGTACAGCATCCCTTTATGTTCAAAACTCTAGAAAAACTAGGGATAACAGGAACATACCTCAACATTGTAAAAGCAATCTATGCTAAGCCTCAGGCTAGCATCATTCTGAATGGAGAAAAACTGAAGGCATTCCCTCTAAAATCTGGAACAAGACAGGGATGCCTCTCTCACCACTTCTGTTCAACATAGTTCTCGAATCACTGGCCAGAGCAATTAGACAGACGAAAGTAATTAAAGGCATAAAAATAGGAAAAGAAGAACTCAAATTATCACTATTTGCAGATGACATGATACTATACCTAGCAGACCCAAAAGGGTCTACAAAGAAACTATTAGAGCTAATAAATGAATTCAGCAAAGTGGCAGGATATAAAATCAACACGCATAAATCAAAGGCATTCCTGTATATCAGCGACAAATCCTCTGAAATGGAAATGAGGACAACCACCCCATTCACAATATCCTCAAAGAAAATAAAATACTTGGGAATCAACCTAACAAAAGAGGTGAAAGACTTATACAATGAAAACTACAGAACCCGAAAGAGAGAAATAGAAGAAGATCTTAGAAGATGGAAAAATATACCCTGTTCATGGATAGGTAGAAGTAACATCATCAAAATGGCGATATTACCAAAAGTTCTCTATAGGTTTAATGCAATGCCAATCAAAATCCCAACGGCATTTCTTGTAGAAAATAGAGAAAGCAATCATGAAATTCATATGGAAAAATAAAAGACCCAGAATAGCAAAAACAATTCTAAGCGAAATGTGAATCAGGCGGTATAGCTATACCAGACTTCAAACTATACTACAGAGAATAGTAACAAAAACAGCATGGTACTGGTACCAAAACAGGCAGGTGGACCAATGGTACAGAATAGAGGACACAGAAACCAATCCACAAAACTACAACTATCTTATATTTGATAAAGGGGCTAAAAGCATGCAATGGAAGAAGGATAGCATCTTCAACAAATGGTGTTGGGAAAACTGGAAATCCATATGCAACAAAATGAAACTGAATCCCTTTCTCTCGCATGCACAAAAGTTAACTCAAAGTGGATCAAGGAAACTTGATATCAAATCAGAGACATGGCGTCTGATAGAAGAAAAAGGTTGGCTATGATCTACATACTGTGGGGTCGGGCTCCAAATTCCTCAATAGGACACCCATAGCACAACAGTTAATAACTAGAATCAACAAATGGGACTTACTCAAACTAAAAAGTTTTTTCTCAGCAAAAGAAACATAAGAGAGGTAAATAGGGAGCCTACGTCCTGAACAAATCTTTACTCCTCACACTTCAGACAGAGCCTAATATCCAGAATATACAAAGAACTAAAAAAATTAGACAATGAGATAACGAATAACCCAATCAACAAATGGGCCAAAGGACCTGAACAGAAATTTCTCAGAGGAGGACATACAAATCAATCAACAAGTATATGAAAAAATGCTCACCATCTCTAGCAGTCAGAGAAATGCAAATCAAAACCACCCTAAGTTACCATCTCACTCCAGTAAGATTGGCAGCCATTAGGAAGTCAAACAGCAACAAGTGCTGGCGAGGATGTGGGGAAAAGGGTACTCTTGTACATTGCTGGTGGGACTGCAAATTGGTGCGGCCAATTTGGAAAGCAGTATGGAGATTTCGTGGAAAGCTCGGAATGGAACCACCATTTGATCCAGCTATTCCACTACTCGGTCTATTCCCCAAAGACCTAAGAAGAGCACACTATAGGGACACTGCTACATCCATGTTCATAGCAGCACAATTCACAATAGCAAGACTGTGGAACCAACCTAGATGCCCTTCAATAGACGAAATGGATAAAAAAATGTGGCATTTATACACAATGGAGTATTACTCTGCATTAAGAAATGACAAAATCATAGAAATTTGGAGGGAAATGGATGGCATTAGAGCAGATTATGCTAAGTGAAGCTAGCCAATCCCTTAAAAACAAATGCCAAATGTCTTCTTTGATATAAGGAGAGTAACTAAGAACAGAGTAGGGATGAAGAGCATGAGAAGAAGATTAACATTAAACAGGGATGACGGGTGGGAGGGAAAGGGAGAGAGAAGGGAAATTGCATGTAAATGGAAGGAGACCCTCAGGGGTATACAAAATTACATACAAGAGGAAGTGAGGGGAAAGGAGGGAAAATATAAGGGGGAGAAATGAATTACAGTAGAGGGGGTAGAGAGAGAAGAGGGAAGGGGAGGGGGGAGGGGGGGATAGTAGAGGATAGGAAAGGCACAGAATACAACAGACTCCAGAATGGCAATATGTAAATCAATGGTTGTGCAACTGAAGTGATTCTGCAATCTGTATATGAGGTAAAAATGGGAGCTCATATCCCACTTGAATCAAAGTGTGAAATATGATATATCAAGAACTATGTAATGTTTTGAACAACCTAAATTAAAATTAATAAAAAAAAAAGAAAGAAATAACGAGTTTCCGAAATACCAGCAAATATTTTTTCACCCAATCTTGAAGATACTTGGTCGTAATGATCGGTGCACAAATCCCACTTACTTGACTCACCAAATTTTGTTCTTCTCCATTGAAGCGTTCTTTTACAGTAGCTGTTTATATTTTTAGGTTTTCCTCTGTTCTCTCCTATATAGATAGATGAATTTGGAACTCTAAATCCAACATGGTTTGTAGTAGCTCTTTGAAACTTGACAAAATAAAGAAGTTCTCAGTTTGGTCTCTATAATTTGTTTCCTCTTCAAGTAGCCCTAAGCAGAGACTTTGGAAAAGCACTTTCATTGACAGGGTTGCCAAGCTTCCAAGAAATAACGAGTTTCCGAAATACCAGCAAATATTTTTCACCCAAACTTGATGATATATGGTGGTAATGATCGGTACACAAATCCCACTTGGCTCACAAAATTTTTTTCTTCTAGGTTGAAGCGTTCCTTTAAAGGAGCAGTTTTTATTTTTAGGTTTCCGTTTGTTCTCTCCTATATAGATAGATGAATTTGGAACTCTAAATCCAACATGGTTTGTAGTAGCTTCTTGAAACTTGACAAAATAAAGGAGTGCTCATTTTTGTCTCTATAGTTGTTTCCTCTTCAAGTAGCCCTAGGCACAGACTGTGGAAAAGCACTTTCATTGAGAGGGGTTGCCAAGCTTCTAAGAAATAACGAGTTTCTGAAATACCAGCAAATATTTTTTCACCCAATCTTGATGATACTTGGGGTAATGACAAGTACACAAATCTCAGTTGGCTAACCAAATTTTGTTCTTCTAGGTTTAAGACTACGTCTACAGTAGCAGTTATTATATTTAGGATTCACTCTGTTCTCTCCTATATAGATAGATGAATTTGGAACTCTAAATCCAACATGGTTTGTAGTCGCTCTTTGAAACTTGACAAAAAAAAAGTACTTCTCAGTTTGTCTCTATGGTTTGTTTCCTCTTCAAGTAGCAGTAAGCAGAGACTGTGGAAAAGCACTTTCATTGAAAGGGTTTGCCAAACTTCCAAGAAATTACGAGTTTCCGAAATACCAGCAAATATTTTTTCACCCAATCGGGATGATACGTGGTGGTAATGACAAGTACACAAATCCCACTTGACTCACCAAATTTTGTTATTCTAGGTTGAAGCGTTCGTTTACAGTAGCAGTTTATATTTTTAGGTTTCACACTGTTCTCTCCTATATAGATAGATGAATTTGGAACTCTAAATCCAACATGGTTAGTAGTAGCTCTTTGAAACTTGACAAAATAAAGAAGTTCTCAGTTTTGTCTCTTTGGTTTGTTTCCTCTTCAAGTAGCCCTAGGCACAGACTGTGGAAAAGCACTTTTATTGAGAGAGGTTGCCAAGTTTCTAAGAAATAAAGAGTTTCCAAAATACCAGCAAATTTTTTTCACCCAATCTTTATGATACATGGTGGCAATGACAAGTACACAAATCCTACATGGCTCACCAAATTTTGTTCTTCTAGGTTGAAGTGTTCGTTTCAAGTAGCAGTTTTTATTTTTAGGTTTCCCCCTCTGTTCTCTCCTATATAGATAGATGAATTTGGAACTCTAAATCCAACATGGTTTGTAGTCGCTCTTTGAAACTTGACAAAAAAAAAGTAGTTCTCAGTTTTGTCTCTATGGTTTGTTTCCTCTTCAAGTAGCCTTAAACAGAGATTGTGGAAAAGCACTTTCATTGAAAGGGGTTGCCAATCTTCCAAGAAATAAGGATTTTCCGAAATACCAGCAAATATTTTTTCACCCAATCTTGAAGATACTTGGTGGTAATGATCGGTACACAAATCCCACTTGACTCACCAAATTTTGTTCTTCTAGGTTGAAGCGTTCTTTTACAGTAGCAGTTTATATTTTTAGGTTCCCCTCTGTTCTCTCCTATATAGATAGATGAATTTGGAACTCTAAATCCAACATGGTTTGTAGTAGCTTTTGAAACTTGACAAAATAAAGAGTTCTCAGTTTTGTCTCTATAATTTGTTTCCTCTTCAAGTAGCCCTAAGCAGAGACTTTGGAAAAGCACTTTCATTGACAGGGGTTGCCAAGCTTCCAAGAATTTACGAGTTTTCCAAATACCAGCAAATAATTTTTCACCCAATCTTTATGATACGTGGTAGCAGTGACAAGTAAACAAATCCTACGTGGCTCACCAAATTTTGTTCTTCTAGGTTGAAGCGTTCGTTTCAAGTAGCAGTTTTTATTTTTAGGTTTCACTCTGTTCTCTCCTATATAGATAGATGAATTTGGAACTCTAAATCCCACATGGTTTGTAGTAGCTCTTTGAAACTTGACAAAAAAAGTAGTTCTCAGTTTTGTCTCTCTGATTTGTTTCCTATTCAATTAGCCCTAAGCAGAGACTGTGGAAAAGCACTTTCAATGAAAGGGGTTGCCAAGCTTCCAAGAAATTACGAGTTTCCAAAATACCAGCAAATATTTTTACACCCAAACTTGATTATACGTGGTGGTAATGATCGGTACACAAATCCCACTTGGCTCACCAAATTTGTTCTTCTAGTTTGAAGCGTTCCTTTAAAGGAGCAGTTTTTATTTTTAGGTTTCCCTTTGTTCTCTCCTATATAGATAGATGAATTTGGAACTCTAAACCCAACATAGTTTGTAGTAGACCTTTGAAACTTGACAAAATAAAGGAGTGCTCAGTTTTGTCTCTATGGTTTGTTTTTTCTTCAAGTAGCCCTAAGCAGAGACTGTGGAAAAGCACTTTCATTGAGAGGGGTTGCCAAGCTTCTAAGAAATAACGAGTTTCCGAAATACCAGCAAATATTTATTTACCCAATCTTGATGATACGTGGTGGTAATGACAAGAACACAAATCCCACTTGGCTCACCAAATTTTGTTCTTCTAGGTTGAAGCGTTCGTCTACAGTAGTCGTTTTTATATTTAGGTTTCCCTGTGTTATCTCCTATATAGATAGATGAATTTGGAACTCTAAATCCAACATGGTTTGTAGTCGCTCTTTTAAACTTGACAAAAAAAGTAGTTCTCAGTTTTGTCTCTATGGTTTGTTTCCTCTTCAAGTAGCCTTAAGCAGTGACTGTGGAAAAGCACTTTCATTGAAAGGGGTTGTCAAGCTTCAAGAAATAAGGATTTTCCGAAATACCAGCAAATATTTTTTCACCCAATCTTGAAGATACTTGGTGGTAATGATCGGTGCACAAATCCCACTTGACTCACCAAATTTTGATCTTCTATGTTGAAGCGTTCTTTTACAGTAGCAGTTTATATTTTTAAGTTTCCCTCTGTTCTCTCCTATATAGATAGATGAATTTTGGAACTCTAAATCCAACATGGTTTGTAGTAGCTCTTTGAAACTTGACAAAATAAAGGAGTGCTCAGTTTTTTCTCTATAGTTGTTTCCTCTTCAAGTTGTCCTAGGCACACACTGAGGAAAAGCACTTTATTGAGAGGGGTTGCCAAGCTTCTAAGAAACAACGAGTTTCCGAAATACCAGCAAGTATTTTTTCACCCAATCTTGATGATACTTGGTGGTAAAATGATCAGTACACAATTCCCACTTGACTCACCAAATTTTGTTCTTCTAGGTTGAAGCATTCGTCTACAGTAGCAGTTATTATATTTAGGTTTCCCTCTGTTCTCTCCTATATAGATAGATGAATTTGGAACTCTAACCAACATGGTTTTTACTAGTTCTTTGAAATTTGACAAAATAAAGTAGTTCTCAGTTTTGTCTCTTTGATTTCTTTCCTTTTCAAGTATCCCTAAGCAGAGACTGTGGAAAAGCTCTTTCATTAAAAGGGGTTGCCAAGCTTCCAATAAATTACGAGTTTCCGAAACACCAGCAAATATTTTTTCACCCAATTTTGATGTTATGTGGTGGTAATGACAAGTACACAAATCCCACTTGGCTCACCAAATTATGTTCTTCTTGGTTGAAACGTTCGTTTACAGTTGCAGTTTTTATTTTTGGATTCACTCTGTTCTCTCCTATATAGATAGATGAATTTGGAACTCTAAATCCAACATGGTTTGTAGTAGCTCTTTGAAACTTGACAAAATGAAGGAGTTCTCAGTTTTGTCTCTATGGTTTGTTTCTTCTTCAAGTAGCCCTAGGCACAGACCATGGAAAAGCACTTTCATTGAGAGGGGTTGCCAAGCTTCTAAGAAATAACGAGTTTACGAAATACCAGCAAATATTTTTTCACCCAATCTTGATGATACTTGGCGGTAATGATCGGTACACAAATCCCACTTGGCTCACCAAATTTTGTTCTTCTAAGTTGAAGCGTTCGTCTACAGTAGTCGTTTTTATATTTAGGTTTCCCTCTGTTCTCTCCTATATAGATAGATGAATTTGGAACTCTAAATCCAACATGGTTTGTAGTAGCTCTTTGAAACTTCACAAAAATGGTAGTTCTCAGTTTTGTCTCTATGGTTTGTTTCCTCTTCAAGTAGCCCTGGGCAGAGACAGTGGAAAAGCACTTTCATTGAGAGGGGTTGTCAAGCTTCTAAGAAATAACGATTTTCCGAAATACCAGCAAATATTTTTTTCACCCAATCTTGATGATATTTGGTTCTAATGATCAGTACACAAATCCCACTTGGCTCTCCAAATTTTGTTCGCTAGGTTCAAGCGTTCGTCTACAGTAGTCGTTTTTATATTAGGTTTCCCTCTGTTCTCTCCTATATAGATAGATGAATTTGGAATTCTAAATCCAACATGGTTTGTAGTCGCTCTTTGAAACTTGAAAAAAAAAAGTAGTTCTCAGTTTTGTCTCTATGGATTGTTTCCTCTTCAAGTAGCCTTAAGCAGAGACTGTGAAAAAGCACTTTCAGTGAAAGGGGTTGCCAAGCTTCCAAGAAATTACGAGTTTCCAAAATACCATCATATATTTTTTCACCCAATCTTGATGATACTTGGGGTAATGACAAGTACACAAATCCCACTTGGTAACCAAATTTTGTTCTTCTAGGTTTAAGTCTTCGTCTATAGTAGCAGTTATAATATTAAGTTTCACTCTGTTCTCTCCTATATAGATAGATGAATTTGGAACTCTAAATCCAACATGGTTTTTACTAGTTCTTTGAAACTTGACAAAATAAAGTAGTTCTCAGTTTTGTCAATATGGTTTGTTTCCTCTTTAAGTAGCCCTAGGCACAGACTGTGGAAAAGCACTTTAATTGAGAGAGGTTGCCAAGCTTCTAAGAAATAACGAGTTTCCGAAATACCAGCAAATATTTTTTTCACCCAATCTTTATGATACGTGGTGGCAATGACAAGTACACAAATCCTACATGGCTCACCAAATTTTGTTCTTCTAGGTTGAAGCGTTCGATTCAAGTAGCAGTTATTATTTTTAGGTTTCCCTCTGTTCTCTCCTATATAGATAGATGAATTTGGAACTCTAAATCCAACATGGTTTGTAGTCGCTCTTTGAAACTTGACAAAAAAAAGTAGTTCTCAGTTTTGTCTCTATGGTTTGTTTCCTCTTCAAGTAGCCTTAAGCAGAGATTGTGGAAAAGCACTTTCATTGAAAGGGGTTGCCAAGCTTAAAAGAAATAAGGATTTTCCGAAATACCAGCAAATATTTTTTCACCCAATCTTGAAGATACTTGATGGTAATGATCGGTACAAAAATCCCACTTGACTCACCAAATTTTGTTCTTCTAGGTCGAAGCGTTCTTTTTAAGTAGCAGTTTATATTTTTAGGTTTCTCTCTGTTCTCTCCTATATAGATAGATGAATTTGGAACTGTAAATCCAACATGGTTTGTAGTAGCTTTTGAAACTTGACAAAATAAAGAGTTCTCAGTTTTGTCTCTAAAATTTGTTTCCTCTTCAAGTAGCCCTAAGCAGAGACTGTGGAACAGCACTTTCATTGACAGGGGTTGACAAGCTTCCAAGAAATTACGAGTTTCCAAATACCACCAAATACTTTTTCACCCAATCTTTATGATACGTGGTGGCAATGACAAGTAAACAAATCCTACATGGCTCACCCAATTTTGTTCTTCTAGGTTGAAGCGTTCGTTTCAAGTAGCAGTTTTTATTTTTAGGTTTCACTCTGTTCTCTCCTATATAGATAGATGAATTTGGAACTGTAAATCCAACATGGTTTGTAGTAGCTCTTTGAAACTTCACAAAAAATAAGTAGTTCTCAGTTTTGTCTCTATGGTTTGTTTCCTCTTCAAGTAGCCTTAAGCAGTGACTGTGGAAAAGCACTTTCATTGAAAGGGGTTGTCAAGCTTCCAAGAAATAAGGATTTTCCGAAATACCAGCAAATATTTTTTCACCCAATCTTGAAGATACTTGGTGGTAATGATCGGTGCACAAATCCCACTTGACTCACCAAATTTTGATCTTCTATGTTGAAGCGTTCTTTTACAGTAGCAGTTTATATTTTTAAGTTTCCCTCTGTTCTCTCCTATATAGATAGATGAATTTGGAACTCTAAATCCAACATGGTTTGTAGTAGCTCTTTGAAACTTGACAAAATAAAGGAGTGCTCAGTTTTTTCTCTATAGTTGTTTCCTCTTCAAGTTGTCCTAGGCACACACTGAGGAAAAGCACTTTATTGAGAGGGGTTGCCAAGCTTCTAAGAAACAACGAGTTTCCGAAATACCAGCAAGTATTTTTTCACCCAATCTTGATGATACTTGGTGGTAATGATCAGTACACAATTCCCACTTGACTCACCAAATTTTGTTCTTCTAGGTTGAAGCATTCGTCTACAGTAGCAGTTATTATATTTAGGTTTCCCTCTGTTCTCTCCTATATAGATAGATGAATTTGGAACTCTAAATCCAACATGGTTTTTACTAGTTCTTTGAAATTTGACAAAATAAAGTAGTTCTCAGTTTTGTCTCTTTGATTTCTTTCCTTTTCAAGTATCCCTAAGCAGAGACTGTGGAAAAGCTCTTTCATTAAAAGGGGTTGCCAAGCTTCCAATAAATTACGAGTTTCCGAAACACCAGCAAATATTTTTTCACCCAATTTTGATGTTATGTGGTGGTAATGACAAGTACACAAATCCCACTTGGCTCACCAAATTATGTTCTTCTTGGTTGAAACGTTCGTTTACAGTTGCAGTTTTTATTTTTGGATTCACTCTGTTCTCTCCTATATAGATAGATGAATTTGGAACTCTAAATCCAACATGGTTTGTAGTAGCTCTTTGAAACTTGACAAAATGAAGGAGTTCTCAGTTTTGTCTCTATGGTTTGTTTCTTCTTCAAGTAGCCCTAGGCACAGACCATGGAAAAGCACTTTCATTGAGAGGGGTTGCCAAGCTTCTAAGAAATAACGAGTTTACGAAATACCAGCAAATATTTTTTCACCCAATCTTGATGATACTTGGCGGTAATGATCGGTACACAAATCCCACTTGGCTCACCAAATTTTGTTCTTCTAAGTTGAAGCGTTCGTCTACAGTAGTCGTTTTTATATTTAGGTTTCCCTCTGTTCTCTCCTATATAGATAGATGAATTTGGAAACTCTAAATCCAACATGGTTTGTAGTAGCTCTTTGAAACTTCACAAAAATGGTAGTTCTCAGTTTTGTCTCTATGGTTTGTTTCCTCTTCAAGTAGCCCTGGGCAGAGACAGTGGAAAAGCACTTTCATTGAGAGGGTTGTCAAGCTTCTAAGAAATAACGATTTTCCGAAATACCAGCAAATATTTTTTTCACCCAATCTTGATGATATTTGGTTCTAATGATCAGTACACAAATCCCACTTGGCTCTCCAAATTTTGTTCGCTAGGTTCAAGCGTTCGTCTACAGTAGTCGTTTTTATATTAGGTTTCCCTCTGTTCTCTCCTATATAGATAGATGAATTTGGAATTCTAAATCCAACATGGTTTGTAGTCGCTCTTTGAAACTTGAAAAAAAAAAGTAGTTCTCAGTTTTGTCTCTATGGATTGTTTCCTCTTCAAGTAGCCTTAAGCAGAGACTGTGAAAAAGCACTTTCAGTGAAAGGGGTTGCCAAGCTTCCAAGAAATTACGAGTTTCCAAAATACCATCATATATTTTTTCACCCAATCTTGATGATACTTGGGGTAATGACAAGTACACAAATCCCACTTGGTAACCAAATTTTGTTCTTCTAGGTTTAAGTCTTCGTCTATAGTAGCAGTTATAATATTAAGTTTCACTCTGTTCTCTCCTATATAGATAGATGAATTTGGAACTCTAAATCCAACATGGTTTTTACTAGTTCTTTGAAACTTGACAAAATAAAGTAGTTCTCAGTTTTGTCAATATGGTTTGTTTCCTCTTTAAGTAGCCCTAGGCACAGACTGTGGAAAAGCACTTTAATTGAGAGAGGTTGCCAAGCTTCTAAGAAATAACGAGTTTCCGAAATACCAGCAAATATTTTTTTCACCCAATCTTTATGATACGTGGTGGCAATGACAAGTACACAAATCCTACATGGCTCACCAAATTTTGTTCTTCTAGGTTGAAGCGTTCGATTCAAGTAGCAGTTATTATTTTTAGGTTTCCCTCTGTTCTCTCCTATATAGATAGATGAATTTGGAACTCTAAATCCAACATGGTTTGTAGTCGCTCTTTGAAACTTGACAAAAAAAAGTAGTTCTCAGTTTTGTCTCTATGGTTTGTTTCCTCTTCAAGTAGCCTTAAGCAGAGATTGTGGAAAAGCACTTTCATTGAAAGGGGTTGCCAAGCTTAAAAGAAATAAGGATTTTCCGAAATACCAGCAAATATTTTTTCACCCAATCTTGAAGATACTTGATGGTAATGATCGGTACAAAAATCCCACTTGACTCACCAAATTTTGTTCTTCTAGGTCGAAGCGTTCTTTTTAAGTAGCAGTTTATATTTTTAGGTTTCTCTCTGTTCTCTCCTATATAGATAGATGAATTTGGAACTGTAAATCCAACATGGTTTGTAGTAGCTTTTGAAACTTGACAAAATAAAGAGTTCTCAGTTTTGTCTCTAAAATTTGTTTCCTCTTCAAGTAGCCCTAAGCAGAGACTGTGGAACAGCACTTTCATTGACAGGGGTTGACAAGCTTCCAAGAAATTACGAGTTTCCAAATACCACCAAATACTTTTTCACCCAATCTTTATGATACGTGGTGGCAATGACAAGTAAACAAATCCTACATGGCTCACCCAATTTTGTTCTTCTAGGTTGAAGCGTTCGTTTCAAGTAGCAGTTTTTATTTTTAGGTTTCACTCTGTTCTCTCCTATATAGATAGATGAATTTGGAACTGTAAATCCAACATGGTTTTTAGTAGCTCTTTGAAACTTCACAAAAAATAAGTAGTTCTCAGTTTTGTCTCTATGATTTGTTTCCTCTTCAAGTACCCCTAAGCAGAGACTGTGGAAAAGCACTTTCATTGAAAGGGGTTGCCAAGCTTCCAAGAAATTACGAGATTCCGAAATACCAGCAAATATTTTTTCACCCAAACTTTATTATACGTGGTGGTAATGATCGGTACACAAATCCCACTTGGCTCACCAAATTTTGTTCTTCTAAGTTTAAGTCTTCGTCTATAGTAGCAGTTATAATATTAAGTTTCACTCTGTTCGCTCCTATATAGATAGGTGAATTTGGAACTCTAAATCCAACATGGTTTTTACTAGTTCTTTGAAACTTGACAAAATAAAGTATTTCTCAGTTTTGTCAATATGGTTTGTTTCCTCTTTAAGTAGCCCTAGGCACAGACTGTGGAAAAGCACTTTCATTGAGAGAGGTTGCCAAGCTTCTAAGAAATAACCAGTTTCCGAAATACCAGCAAATATTTTTTCACCCAATCTTTATGATACGTGGTGGCAATGACAAGTACACAAATCCTACATGGCTCAACAAATTTTGTTCTTCTAGGTTGAAGCGTTCGTTTCAAGTAGCAGTTTTTATTTTTAGGTTTCTTTCTGTTCTCTCCTATATAAATAGATGAATTTGGAACTCTAAATCCAACATGGTTTGTAGTAGCTCTTTGAAAATTGACAAAATAAAGGAGTTCTCAGTTTTGTCTCTATGGTTTGTTTCCTCTTCAAGTAGCCCTAGGCACAGACCATGGAAAAGCAATTTCATTGACAGGGGTTGACAAGCTTCTAAGAAATAACGAGTTTACGAAATACCAGCAAATATTTTTTCACCCAATCTTTATGATACGTGGTGGCAATGATCGGTACACAAATCCCACTTGGCTCACCAAATTTTGTTCTTCTAGGTTGAAGCGTTCGTCTACAGTAGTCGTTTTTATATTTAGGTTTCCCTCTGTTCTCTCCTATATAGATAGATGAATTTGGAACTCTAAATCCAACATGGTTTGTAGTCGCTCTTTGAAACTTGACAAAAAATGTAGTTCTCAGTTTTGTCTCTATGGTTTGTTTCCTCTTCAAGTAGCCTTAAGCAGAGACTGTGGAAAAGCACTTTCATAGAAAGGGGTTGCCAAGCTTCCAAGAAATAACGAGTTTCCGAAATACCAGCAAATATTTTTTCACCCAATCTTGATGATACTTGGTGGTAATGATCGGTACACAAATCCCACTTGACTCACCAAATTTTGTTCTTCTAGGTTGAAGCGTTCTTTTACAGTAGCAGTTTATATTTTTAGGTTTCCCTCTGTTCTCTCATATATAGATAGATGAATTTGGAACTGTAAATCCAACATGGTTTGTAGTGGCTTTTGAAACTTGACAAAATAAAGGAGTGCTCAGTTTTGTCTCTATAATTTGTTTCCTCTTCAAGTAGCCCTAAGCAGAGACTGTGGAAAAGCATTTTCATTGACAGGGGTTGACAAGCTTCCAAGAAATTACGAGTTTCCAAATACCAGCAAATACTTTTTCACCCAATCTTTATGATACGTGGTGGCAATGACAAGTAAACAAATCCTACATGGCTCACCAAATTTTGTTCTTCTAGGTTGAAGCGTTCGTTTCAAGTAGCAGTTTTTATTTTTAGGTTTCACTCTGTTCTCTCCTATATAGATAGATGAATTTGGAAGTGTAAATCCAACATGGTTTGTAGTAGCTCTTTGAAACTTGACAAAAAAAAATTAGTTCTCAGTTTTCTCTCTATGATTTGTTTCCTCTTCAAGTACCCCTAAGCAGAGACGGTGGAAAAGCACTTTCATTGAAAGGGGTTGCCAAGCTTCCAAGAAATTACGAGTTTCCGAAATACCAGCAAATATTTTTTCACCCAAACTTTATTATACGTGGTGGTAATGATCGGTACACAAATCCCACTTGGCTCACCAAGTTTTGTTCTTCTATGTTTAAGTCTTCGTCTATAGTAGCAGTTATAATATTAAGTTTCACTCTGTTCACTCCTATATAGATAGATGAATTTGGAACTCTAAATCCAACATGGTTTTTACTAGTTCTTTGAAACTTGACAAAATAAAGTAGTTCTCAGTTTTGTCAATATGGTTTGTTTCCTCTTAAGTAGCCCTAGGCACAGACTGTGGAAAAGCACTTTCATTGAGAGAGGTTGCCAAGCTTCTAAGAAATAACGAGTTTCCGAAATACCAGCAAATATTTTTTCACCCAATCTTTATGATACGTGGTGGCAATGACAAGTACACAAATCCTACATGGCTCATCAAATTTTGTTCTTCTAGGTTGAAGCGTTCCTTTCAAGTAGCAGTTTTTATTTTTAGGTTTCCCTCTGTTCTCTCCTATATAGATAGATGAATTTGGAACTCTAAATCCAACATGGTTTGTAGTAGCTCTTTGAAACTTGACAAAAAAAAGGAGTTCTCAGTTTTGTCTCTATGGTTTGTTTCCTCTTCAAGTAGCCCTAGGCACAGGCCATGGAAAAGCACTTTCACTGAGAGGTGTTGCCAAGCTTCTAAGAAATAACGAGCTTACGAAATACCAGCAAATATTTTTTCACCCAATCTTTATGATACGTGGTGGCAATGATCGGTACACAAATCCCACTTGGCTCACCAAATTTTGTTCTTCTAGGTTGAAGCGTTCGTCTACAGTAGTCGTTTTTATATTTAGGTTTCCCTCTGTTCTCTCCTATATAGATAGATGAATTTGGAACTCTAAATCCAACATGGTTTGTAGTCGCTCTTTGAAACTTGACAAAAAAATGTAGTTCTCAGTTTTGTCTCTATGGTTTGTTTCCTCTTCAAGTAGCCTTAAGCAGAGACTGTGGAAAAGCACTTTCATTGAAAGGGGTTGCCAAGCTTCCAAGAAATAACGAGTTTCCGAAATACCAGCAAATATTTTTTCACCCAATCTTGATGATACTTGGTGGTAATGATCGGTACACAAATCCCACTTGACTCACCAAATTTTGTTCTTCTAGGTTGAAGCGTTCTTTTACAGTAGCAGTTTATATTTTTAGGTTTCCATCTGTTCTCTCCTATATAGATAGATGAATTTGCAACTCTAAATCCAACATGGTTTGTAGTAGCTCTTTGAAACTTGACAAAATAAAGGAGTGCTCAGTTTTGTCTCTATGGTTGTTTCCTCTTCAAGTAGCCCTAAGCAGAGACTGTGAAAAAGCACTTTCTTTGACAGGGGTTGCCAAGCTTCCAAAAATTACGAGTTTCCGAAATACCAGCAAATATTTTTTCACCCAAACTTTATTATACGTGGTGGTAATGATCGGTACACAAATCCCACTTGGCTCACCAAATTTTGTTCTTCTAGGTTTAAGTCTTCGTCTATAGTAGCAGTTATAATATTAAGTTTCACTCTGTTCTCTCCTATATAGATAGATGAATTTGGAACTCTAAATCCAACATGGTTTTTACCCTTTCTTTGAAACTTGACAAAATAAAGTAGTTCTCAGTTTTGTCAATATGGTTTGTTTCCTCTTTAAGTAGCCCTAGGCACAGACTGTGGAAAAGCACTTTCATTGAGAGAGGTTGCCAAGCTTCTAAGAAATAACGAGTTTCCGAAATACCAGCAAATATTTTTTCACCCAATCTTTATGATACGTGGTGGCAATGACAAGTACACAAATCCTACATGGCTCACCAAATTTTGTTCTTCTAGGTTGAAGCGTTCGTTTCAAGTAGCAGTTTTTATTTTTAGGTTTCCCTCTGTTCTCTCCTATATAGATAGATGAATTTGGAACTCTAAATCCAACATGGTTTGTAGTAGCTTTTGAACTTGACAAAATAAAGAGTTCTCAGTTTTGTCTCTATAATTTGTTTCCTCTACAAGTAGCCCTAAGCAGAGACTGTGGAAAAGCACTTTCATTGACAGGGGTTGACAAGCTTCCAAGAAATTACGAGTTTCCAAATACCAGCAAATACTTTTTCACCCAAACTTTATGATACGTGGTGGCAATGACAAGTAAACAAATCCTACATGGCTCACCAAATTTTGTTCTTCTAGGTTGAAGCGTTCGTTTCAAGTAGCAGTTTTTATTTTTAGGTTTCACTCTGTTCTCTCCTATATAGATAGATGAATTTGGAACTCTAAATCCAACATGGTTTGTAGTAGCTCTTTGAAACTTGACAAAATAAAGTAGTTCTCAGTTTTGTCTCTATGGTTTGTTTCCTCTTCAAGTAGCCCTAGGCACAGACTGTGGAAAAGCACTTTCATTAAAAGGGGTTACCAAGCTTCCAATAGATTACGAGTTTCCGAAATACAAGCAAATATTTTTTCACCCAATCTTGATGATACGTGGTGGTAATGACAAGTACACAAATCCCACTTGGCTCACCAAATTTTGTTCTTCTAGGTTGAAGCGTTCGTCTACAGTAGTCGTTTTTATATTTAGGTTTCCCTCTGTTCTCTCCTATATAGATAGATGAATTTGGAACTCTAAATTCAACATGGTTTGTAGTAGCTCTTGAAACTTGACAAAATAAAGGAGTTCTCAGTTTTGTCTTTATGGTTTGTTTCCTCTTCAAGCAGTCCAAGGCACAAACT
Organism: Callospermophilus lateralis; assembly: GCF_048772815.1. NCBI lineage: Eukaryota > Metazoa > Chordata > Mammalia > Rodentia > Sciuridae > Callospermophilus > Callospermophilus lateralis. The sequence continues at coordinate 52,936 of NW_027515811.1, forward strand.
GTGGTAAAGCACTTACATTGAGAGGGGTTGCCAAGCATCTAAGAAATAACGATTTTCCAAAATACCAGCAAATATTTTTTCACCCAATCTTGATGATCCTTCGTGGTAATGATCAGTACACAAATCCCACTTGGGTCACCAAATTTTGATCTTCTAGGTTGAAGCGTTCATCTACAGTAGCAGTTTTTATGTTTAGGTTTCACTCTGTTCTCTCCTATATAGATAGATGGTATTGGAACTCTAAATCCAACATGGTTTGTAGTAGCTCTTTGACTTGACAAAATAAAGGAGTCCTCAATTTTGTCTCTATGGGTTGTTTTTTCTTCAAGTAGCCCTAAGCAGAGACTGTGGAAAAGCTCTTTCATTAAAAGGGGTTGCCAAGCTTCCAATAAATTACGAGTTTCCGAAACACCAGCAAATATTTTTTCACCCAATCTTGATGATATGTGGTGTTAATGACAAGTACACAAATCCCACTTGGCTCACCAAATTTTGTTCTTCTAGGTGGAAACGTTCGTTTACAGTTGCAGTTTTTATTTTTGGTTTCACTCTGTTCTCTCCTATATAGATAGATGAATTTGGAACTCTAAATCCAACATGGTTTGTAGTAGCTCTTTGAAACTTGACAAAAAAAGTAGTTCTCAGTTTTGTCTCTATGATTTGTTTCCTCTTCAAGTAGCCCTACGCAGAGACTGTGGAAAAGCACTTTCATTGAAAGGGGTTGCCAAGCTTCCAAGAAATTACGAGTTTCCGAAATACCAGCAAATATTTTTTCACCCAAACTTTATTATACGTGTTGGTAATGATCGGTACACAAATCCCACTTGGCTCACCAAATTTTGCTCTTCTAGGTTGAAGCGTTCCTTTAAAGGAGCAGTTTATATTTTTAGGTTTCCCTTTGTTCTCTCCTATATAGATAGATGAATTTGGAACTCTAAATCCCACATGGTTTGTAGTAGCTCTTTGAAACTTGACAAAATAAAGTAGTTCTCAGTTTTGTCTCTATGGTTTGTTTCCTCTTCAAGTAGCCCTAGGCACAGACTGTGGAAAAGCACTTTCATTAAAAGGGGTTACCAAGCTTCCAATAAATTACGAGTTTCCGAAATACAAGCAAATATTTTTTCACCCAATCTTGATGATACGTGGTGGTAATGACAAGTACACAAATCCCACTTGGCTCACCAAATTTTGTTCTTCTAGGTTGAAGCGTTCGTCTACAGTAGTCGTTTTTATATTTAGGTTTAACTCTGTTCTCTCCTATATAGATAGATGAATTTGGAACTCTAAATTCAACATTGTTTGTAGTAGCTCTTGAAACTTGACAAAATAATGGAGTTCTCAGTTTTGTCTTTATGGTTTGTTTCCTCTTCAAGCAGTCCAAGGCACAAACTGTGGTAAAGCACTTACATTGAGAGGGGTTGCCAAGCATCTAAGAAATAACGAGTTTCCAAAATACCAGCAAATATTTTTTCACCCAATCTTGATGATCCTTCGTGGTAATGATCAGTACACAAATCTCACTTGGGTCACCAAATTTTGATCTTCTAGGTTGAAGCGTTCATCTACAGTAGCAGTTTTTATGTTTAGGTTTCACTCTGTTCTCTCCTATATAGATAGATGGTATTGGAACTCTAAATCCAACATGGTTTGTAGTAGCTCTTTGACTTGACAAAATAAAGGAGTTCTCAATTTTGTCTCTATGGTTTGTTTTTTCTTCACGTAGCCCTAAGCAGAGACTGTGGAAAAGCTCTTTCATTAAAAGGGGTTGCCAATCTTCCAATAAATTACGAGTTTCCGAAACACCAGCAAATATTTTTTCACCCAATCTTGATGATATGTGGTGTTAATGACAAGTACACAAATCCCACTTGGCTCACCAAATTTTGTTCTTCTAGGTGGAAACGTTCGTTTACAGTTGCAGTTTTTATTTTTGGTTTCACTCTGTTCTCTCCTATATAGATAGATGAATTTGGAACTCTAAATCCAACATGGTTTGTAGTAGCTCTTTGAAACTTGACAAAATAAAGGAGTTCTCAGTTTTGTCTCTATGGTTTGTTTCCTCTTCAAGTAGCCCTAGGCACAGACCATGGAAAAGCACTTTCATTGAGAGGGGTTGCCAAGCTTCTAAGAAATAACGAGTTTCCGAAATACCAGCAAATATTTTTTCACCCAATCTTGATGATACTTGGTGGTAATGATCAGTACACAAATCCCACTTGGCTCACCAAATTTTGTTCTTCTAGGTTGAAGCGTTCATCTACAGTAGTCGTTTTTATATTTAGGTTTCCCTCTGTTCTCTCCTATATAGATAGATGAATTTGGAACTCTAAATCCAACATGGTTTGTAGTCGCTCTTTGAAACTTGACAAAAAAATGTAGTTCTCAGTTTTGTCTCTATGGTTTGTTTCCTCTTCAAGTAGCCTTAAGCAGAGACTGTGGACAAGGACTTTCATTGAAAGGGGTTGCCAAGCTTCCAAGAAATAAAGAGTTTCCGAATACCAGCAAATATTTTTTTAACCCAATCTTGATGATACTTGGTGGTAATGATCTGTACACAAATCCCACTTGACTCACCAAATTTTGTTCTTCTAGGTTGAAGCGTTCTTTTACAGTAGCAATTTATATTTTTAGGTTTCCCTCTGTTCTCTCCTATATAGATAGATGAATTTGCAACTCTAAATCCAACATGGTTTGTAGTAGCTCTTTGAAACTTGACAAAATAAATGAGTGCTCAGTTTTGTCTCTATGGTTTTTTCCTCTTCAAATACCCCAAGTCACATAATGTGGAAAAGCACTTTCATTGAGAGGTGTTGCCAAGCTTCTAAGAAATAACTAGTTTCAGAAATACCAGCAAGTATTTTTTCTCCCAATCTTGATGATACTTTTTGGTAATGATCAGTACACAAATCCTACTTGACTCACCAAATTTTATTCTTCTAGGTTGAAGCGTTCGTCTACAGTAGTCGTTTTTATATTTAGGTTTCCCTCTGTTCTCTCCTATATAGATAGATGAATTTGGACCTCTAAATCCAACATGGTTGGTACTAGCTCTTTGAAACTTCACAAAAATGGTAGTTCTCAGTTTTGTCTCTATGGTTTGTTTCCTCTTCAAGTAGCCCTGGGCAGAGACAGTGGCAAAGCACTTTCATTGAGAGGGGTTGTCAAGGTTCTAAGAAATAACGATTTTCCGAAATACCAGCAAATATTTTTTCACCCAATCTTGATGATACTTGGTGGTAATGATCAGTACACAAATCCCACTTGGCTCACCAAATTTTGTTCGCTAGGTTCAAGCGTTCGTCTACAGTAGTCGTTTTTATATTTAGGTTTCCCTCTGTTCTCTCCTATATAGATAGATGAATTTGGAACTCTAAATCCAACATGGTTTGTAGTCGCTCTTTAAAACTTGACAAAAAAAAGTTGTTCTCAGTTTTGTCTCTATGGATTGTTTCCTCTTCAAGTAGCCTTAAGCAGAGACTGTGAAAAAGCACTTTCAGTGAACGGGGTTGCCAAGCTTCCAAGAAATTATGAGTTTCCGAAATACCATCATATATTTTTTCACCCAATCTTGATGATACTTGGGGTAATGACAAGTACACAAATCCCACTTGGTAACCAAATTTTGTTCTTCTAGGTTGAAGCGTTCGTCTACAGTAGTCGTTTTTATATTTAGGTTTCCCTCTGTTCTCTCCTATATAGATAGATGAATTTGGAACTCTAAATCCAACATGGTTTGTACTAGGTCTTTGAAACTTCACAAAAATGGTAGTTCTCAGTTTTGTCTCTATGGTTTGTTTCCTCTTCAAGTAGCCCTGGGCAGAGACAGTGGCAAAGCACTTTCATTGAGAGGGGTTGTCAAGGTTCTAAGAAATAACGATTTTCCCGAAATACCAGCAAATATTTTTTCACCAATCTTGATGATACTTGTTGGTAATGATCAGTACACAAATCCCACTTGGCTAACTAAATTTTATTCTTCTAGGTTGAAGCGTTCGTCTACAGTAGCAGTTTTTATATTTAGGGTTCACTCTGTTCTCTTCTATAGAGATAGATGAATTTGGAACTCTAAATCCAACATGGTTTGTAGTAGCTCTTTGAATCTTGACAAAATAAAGGAGTTTTCAGTTTTGTATTTAAGGTTTGTTTCCTCTTCAAGTAGCCTTAAGCACAGACTGTGGAAAAGCACTTTCATTGGGAGGGGTTGCCAAGCTTCTACGAAATAACGAGTTTCCAAAACACCAGCAAATATTTTTTCACCCAATCTTGATGATACTTGGTGGTAATGATAAGTCCACAAATCGCACTTTGCTCAACAAATTTTGTTCTTCTAGGTTTAAGCGTTTGTCTACAGTAGCAGTTTGTATATTTAGGTTTCACTCTGTTCTCTCTTATATAGATAGATGAATTTGGAACTCTAAATCCAACATGGTTTGTAGTAGCTCTTTGATACTTGACTAAATAAAGGAGTTCTCAGTTTTGTCTCTATGGCTTGTTTCCTGTTCAAGTAGCCCTAAGCAGAGACAGTGGAAAAGCACTTTCATTGAAAGGGGTTGCCAAGCTTCCAAGAAATTACGAGTTTCCAAAATTCCAGAAAACATTTTTTCACCCAATCTTGATGATACTTGGTGGTAATGATCAGTCCACAATGCCACTTGGCTCACCAAATTTTGTTCTTCTAGGTTTAAGCGTTCGTCTACAGTAGCAGTTTTTATATTTAGGTTTCTCTCTGCACTCTCTTATATAGATAGATGAATTTGGAACTCTAAATCCAATATGGTTTGTAGTAGCTTTTTGAAACTTCACAAAATAAAGGAGTTCTCAGTATTGTCTCTATGGTTTGTTTCCTCTTCAAGTAGCGCTAAGCAGAGAATGTGGAAAAGCCCTTTCATTGAAAGGGGTTGCCAAGCTTTCAAGAAATTACGAGTTTCTGAAATACTAGCAAATATTTTTTCACCCAATCTTGATGATACTTGGTTGTAATGACAAGTACTCAAATCCCACTTGGCTCACGAAGTTTTGTTCCTCTAGTTTGAAGCGTTCGTTTACAGTAGCAGTTTTTATTTTTGGTTTCACTCTGTTTTCTCCTATATAGATAGATGAATTTGGAACTCTAAATCTTACATGGTTAGTAGTAGCTCTTTGAAACTTGAAAAATAAAGGAGTTCTCAGTTTGGTCTCTATGGTTTGATTCCTCTTCAAGTAGCCCTAGGCACAGACTGTGGAAAAGCACTTTCATTGAAAGGAGTTGCCAAGCTTCTAAGAAATAACGAGTTTCCGAAATACCAGCAAATATTTTTTCACCCAAACTGGATGATACTTTGTGGTAATGATCTGTACACAAATCCCAGTTGACTCACCAAATTTTGTTCTTCTAGGTTGACGCATTCATTTACAGTAGCAGTTTATATTTTTAGGGTTCCCTCTGTTCTCTCCTATATAGATAGATGAATTTGGAACACTAAATCCAACATGGTTTTTAGTAGCTCTTTGAAACTTGACAAAAAAAAGGCGTTGTCAGTTTTGTCTCTATGGTCTGATTCCTCTTCAAGTAGCCCTAGGCACAGACTGTGGAAAAGCACTTTCATTGAGAGGGGTTGTAAAGCTTCTAAGATAAAACGAGTTTCAGAAATACCAGCAAACATTTTTTCACCCAATCTTGATGATACTTGGTGTAATGATCAGAACACGAATCCCACTTGCCTCACCAAATTTGGTTCTTCTAGGTTGAAGCGTTAGTTTACAGTAGCAGTTTTTATTTTTAGGTTTCTCTTTGTTCTCTCCTATATAGATAGATGAATTTGGAACTCTAAATCCAACATGGTTTGTAGTAGCTCTTTGAAACTTGACAAAATAAAGGAGTTCTCAGTTTTGTCTCTATGGTTTGTTTCCCTCTTCAAGTAGACCTAGGCACAGACTGTGGAAAAGCACTTTCATTAAGAGGGGTTGCCAAGTTTCTAAGAAATAACAAGATTCAGAAATACCCGCAAATATTTTTTCACCCAATCTTGATGATACTAGGTGTTAATGATCAGTACACAAATCCGACTAGGCTCACCAAATTTTGTTCTTCTAGGTTTAAGCGTTCATCTACAGTAGCAGTTTTTATATTTAGTTTCACTCTGTCCTCTCCTATATAGATAGCTGAATTTGGAACTCTAAATCCAACATGGTTTGTAGTAGCTCTTTGAAACTTGACAAAAAAAGTAGGTGTCAGTTTTGTCTCTATGATTTGTTTCCTCTTCAAGTAGCCCTAAACAGAGACAGTGGAAAAGCACTTTCATTGAAAGGTTTTGCCAAGATTCGAAGAAATAACGAGTTTCGGAAATACCAGCAAATATTTTTTCACCCAATCTTGATGATACTTGGTGGTAATGACAAGTACACAAATCCCACTTGGCTCACGAAATTTTGTTCTTCTAGGTTGAAGCGATCGTTTTCAGTAGCAGTTTTAATTTTTAGGTTTTACTTTGTTCTCTCCTATATAGATAGATGAATTTGGTACTCTAGATCCAACGTGGTTTGTAGTAGCTCTTTGAAACTTGACAAAATAAAGGCGTTCTCAGTTTTGTCTCTATGGTTTGTTTCCTCTTCAAGTAGCCCTAGGCACAGACTGTGGAAAAGCAGTTTCATTTAGAGGGGTTGCCAAGCTTCTAAGAAAAAACGAATTTCCGAAATACCAGCAAATATTTTTCACCCAATCTTGATGATACTTGGTGGTAATGATCCGTACAACAATCCCACTTTGCTCACCAAATTTTGTTCTTCTAGGTTGAAGCGTTCGTCTACAGTAGCAGTTTTTATATTTAGGTTTCCCTCTGTTCTCTTCTATATAGATACATGAATTTGGAACTCTAAATCCAACAAGGTTTTAGTAGGTCTTTGAAACTTGACCAAATAAAGGAGTTCTCCTTATTGTCTCTATGGTTTGTTTAATCTTCAAGTAGCCCTAAGCAGAGACTGTGGAAAAGCACTTTCATTGAAAGGGGTTGCCAAGCTTCCAAGAAATTACGAGTTTCCGAAATACCAACAAATATTTTTTCACCCAAACTTGATGATACTAGGTGGTAATGACAAGTACACAAATTCCACTTGGCTCACAAATTATGTTCTTCTAGGTTGAAGCGTTCATTTACAGTACCATTTTTATTTTTAGGTATCACTCTGTTCTCTCTTATATAGATCGAAAAATTTGGAACTCTAAATCCAACATAGTTTGTAGTAGCTCTTTGAAACTTGTCAAAATAAATTAGTTCTCAGTTTTGTCTCTATGGTTTGTATCCTCTTAAAGTAGCCCTAGGCACAGAGTGTGGAAAAGCACTTTTATGAAAGGGGTTGCCAAGCTTCCAAGAAATTACGAGTTTCCGAAATACCAGCAAATACTTTTTCACCCAATCTTGATGATAAGTGGTGGTAATGACAAGTACACAAATCCCACTTGGCTCACCAAATTTTGTTATTCTCGGTTGAAGCGTTCTTTACAATAGCAGTTTTTATTTTTAGGTTTCACTGTGTTCTCTCCTATATAGATAGATGAATTTGGAACTCTAAATCCAACATGGTTTGTAGTAGCTCTTTGAAACCTGACAAAATAAAGGAGATCTCAGTTTGGTCTCTATGGTTTGTTTCCTCTTCAAGTAGCCCTAGGCACAGACTGTGGAAAAGCACTTTCATTTTTACGGGTGGCAAAGCTTCTAAGAAATAACGAGTTTCCGAAATACCAGCAAATATTTTTTCACCCAATGTTGATGATACTTGGTGGTAATGATGGGTACACATTCCCACTTGACTCACCAAATTTTGTTCTTCTAGTTTGAAGCGTTCGTTTACAATAGCAGTTTATTTTTTTAGGTATTTCTCTGTTCTCTCTTATAGGTAGATAGATGAATTTGGAGCTCTAAATCAAACATAGTTTTTAGTAGCACTTTGAAACTTGAAAAAATAAAGGAGTTCTCAGTTTTGTCTCTATGATTTGTTTCTCTCCAAGTAGCCATAAACAGAGACTGTGGAAAAGCACTTTCAATAAAAGTGGTTGCCAAGCTTCCAAGAAATTACGAGTTTCCGAAATAGCAGCAAATACTTTTTCACCCAATCTTGATGATACGTGGTCGTAATGACAATTACACAAATCCCACTTGGCTCACCAAATTTTGTTCTTCTCGGTTGAAGCGTTCGTTTACAGTAGCAGTTTTTATTTTTAGCTTTCATTTTGTTCTCTCCTATATAGATAGATGAATTTGGAAATCTAAATCCAACATGGTTTGTAGTAGCTCTTTGTACTTGGCAAATAAAGGAGTTCTTAGTTTTGTCTCTATGGTTTGTTCCTCTTCAAGTAGCCCTAGGCACAGATTGTGGAAAAGCACATTCATTGAGAGGAGTTGCCAAGCTTCTAAGAAATAACGCGATTCCGAAATACCAGCAAATATTTTTTCACCCAATCTTGATGATACTTGGTGGTAATGATCAGTACACAAATCCACTTGTCTCACGAAATTTTGTTCTTCTAGGTTGAAGCGTTCGTTTTCAGTAGCAGTTTTTATTTTTAGGTTTCACTTTGTTCTCTCCTATATAGATAGATGAATTTGGTACTCTAAATCCAACGTGGTTTGTAGTAGCTCCTTGAAACTTGACAAAATTAAGGAGTTCTCAGTTTTGTCTCAATGGTTTGTTACCTCTTCAAGTATCCCTAGGCACAGACTGTGGAAAAGCACTTTCATTGAGAGGGATTGCCAAGCTTCTAAGAAATAACGAGTTTCCGAAATACCAGCAAATATTTTTCACCCAATCTTTGTGATACTTGGTTTTAATAATAAGTACACCAATCCCACTTGGCTCAAAAAATTTTGTTTTTCTAGGTTGAAGCGTTCGTTTTCAGTAGCAGTTTTCATTTTTAGGTTTCACTTTGTTCTCTCCTATATACATAGATGAATTTGGAAATCTAAATCCAACATGGTTTGTAGTATTTGTAGTATCTCTTTGAAACTTGACAACATAAAGTAGTTCTCAGTTTTGTCTCTATGGATTCTTTCCTCTTCAGTAGCCCAAAGCAGAGACTGTGGAAAAGCACTTTCATTGAAAGGGGATGCCAAGCTTCCAAGAAATTAAGAGTTTCCGAAATACCAGCAAATACTTTTTCACCCAATCTTGATGATAAGTGGTGGTAATGACAAGTACACAAATCCCACTTGGCTCACCAAATTTTGTTCTTCTCGGTTGAAGCTTTGGTTTACAGTAGCAGTATTTATTTTTAGGGTTCACTCTGTTCTCTTCTATATAGATAGATGAATTTGGAACTCTAAATCCAACATGGTTTGTAGTAGCTCTTTGAAACTTGACAAAATAAAATTGTTCTCAGTATTGTCTCTATGATTTGTTTCCTCTTCAAGTAGCCCTAGCACAGACTGGGGAAACCACTTAAATTGAGAGGGTTTGCCAAACTTCTAAGAAATAACGAGTTTCCGAAATACCAGCAAATATTTTTTCACCCAATCTTGATGATACTTGGTGGTAATGATCAGTACACAAATCCCACTTGGCTCACCAAATTTTGTTCTTCTAGTTGAGGCGTTCGTCTACAGTAGCAGTTTTTATATTTAGGTTTCCCTCTGTTCTCTCTTATATTGATAATTGAATTTGGAAATCTAAATCCAACATGGTTTGTAGTAGCTCTTTGAAACTAGACAAAATAAAGGAGATCTCAGTTTTGTCTCTATGGTTTGTTTCCTCATCAAGTAGCCCTAGGCACAGACTGTGGAAAAGAACTTTCATTGAGAGGGTTTCCCAAGCTTCTAAGAAATAACGAGTTTCCGAAATACCAGCAAATATTTTTTCACCCAGTCTTGATGATACTTGGTGGTTTTGATCAGTACAACAATCCCACTTGGATCACCAAATTTTGTTCTTCTAGGTTGAAGCATTCGTCGACAGTAGCAGTTTTTATATTTAGGTTTCACTCTGTTCTCTTCTATATAGATAGATGAATTTGGAACTCTAAATTCAACATGGTTTGTAGTAGCTCTTTGAAACTTGACAAAATAAAGAAGATCTCAGTATTGTCTCTATGCTTTGTTTCCTCTTCAAGTAGCCCTAGGTACAGACTGTGGAAAAGCACTTTCATTGAAAAGTGTTGCGAAGCTTCCAAGAAATTACGAGTTTACGAAATACCAGCAAATACTTTTTCACCCAATCTTGACGATACGTGGTGGTAATGACAAGTACACAATCCGCTTGGCTCACCAAATTTTGCTCTTCTAGGTTGCAGCGTTCGTTTACAGTAGCAGTTTTTATTTTTAGGTTTCCCACTGTTCTCTCCTATATAGATAGATAAATTTGGAACTCTAAATCCAACATGGTTTGTAATAGCTCTTTGAAACTTGCCAAAATAAAAAAGTTCTCAGTTTTGTCACTATGGTTTGTTTCCTCTTCAAATAGTCCTAGGCACAGACCGTGGAAAAGCACATTCATTCATAGGGGTTGCCAAGCTTCTAAGAAATAACGAGTTTCAAAAATACCAGCAAATATTTTTGCACCCAATATTGATGATACGTGGTGGTAATGATCCGTAAAACAATCCCACTTTGCTCACCAAATTTTGTTCTTCTAGGTTGAAGCGTTCGTCTACAGTAGCAGTTTTTATATTTAGGTTTCCCTCTGTTCTCTTCTATATAGATACATGAATTTGGAACTCTAAATCCAACAAGGTTTTAGTAGGTCTTTGAAACTTGACCAAATAAAGGAGTTCTCCTTATTGTCTCTATGGTTTGTTTAATCTTCAAGTAGCCCTAAGCAGAGACTGTGGAAAAGCACTTTCATTGAAAGGGGTTGCCAAGCTTCCAAGAAATTACGAGTTTCCGAAATACCAACAAATATTTTTCACCCAAACTTGATGATACTAGGTGGTAATGACAAGTACACAAATTCCACTTGGCTCACCAAATTATGTTCTTCTAGGTTGAAGCGTTCATTTACAGTAGCATTTTTATTTTTAGGTATCACTCTGTTCTCTCTTATATAGATCGAAAAATTTGGAACTCTAAATCCAACATAGTTTGTAGTAGCTCTTTGAAACTTGACAAAATAAATTAGTTCTCAGTTTTTTCTCTATGGTTTCTATCCTCTTAAAGTAGCCCTAGGCACAGACTGTGGAAAAGCACTTTCATTGAAAGGGGTTGCCAAGCTTCCAAGAAATTACGAGTTTCCGAAATACCAGCAAATACTTTTTCACCCAATCTTGATGATAAGTGGTGGTAATGACAAGTACACAAATCCCACTTGGCTCACCAAATTTTGTTATTCTTGTTGAAGCGTTCTTTACAATAGCAGTTTTTATTTTTAGGTTTCACTGTGTTCTCTCCTATATAGATAGATGAATTTGGAACTCTAAATCCAACATGGTTTGTAGTAGCTCTTTGAAACCTGACAAAATAAAGGAGTTCTCAGTTTGGTCTCTATGGTTTGTTTCCTCTTCAAGTAGCCCTAGGCACAGACTGTATAAAAGCACTTTCATTTTACGGGTGGCAAAGCTTCTAAGAAATAACGAGTTTCCGAAATACCAGCAAATATTTTTTCACCCAATGTTGATGATACTTGGTGGTAATGATGGGTACACAATTCCCACTTGACTCACCAAATTTTGTTCTTCTAGTTTGAAGCGTTCGTTTACAATAGCAGTTTATTTTTTTAGGTATTTCTCTGTTCTCTCTTATAGATAGATAGATGAATTTGGAGCTCTAAATCAAACATGGTTTTTAGTAGCTCTTTGAAACTTGAAAAAATAAAGGAGTTCTCAGTTTTGTCTCTATGATTTGTTTTCTCTCCAAGTAGCCATAAACAGAGACTGTGGAAAAGCACTTTCAATAAAAGGGGTTGCCAAGCTTCCAAGAAATTACGAGTTTCCGAAATAGCAGCAAATACTTTTTCACCCAATCTTGATGATACGTGGTCGTAATGACAATTACACAAATCCACTTGGCTCACCAAATTTTGTTCTTCTCGGTTGAAGCGTTCGTTTACAGTAGCAGTTTTTATTTTTAGCTTTCATTTTGTTCTCTCCTATATAGATAGATGAATTTGGAAATCTAAATTCAACATGGTTTGTAGTAGCTCTTTGAACTTGGCAAAATAAAGGAGTTCTTAGTTTTGTCTCTATGGTTTGTTTCCTCTTCAAGTAGCCCTAGGCACAGATTGTGGAAAAGCACTTTCATTGAGAGGGGTTGCCAAGCTTCTAAGAAATAACGAGTTTCTGAAATACCAGCAAACATTTTTTTCACCCAATCTTGATGATACTTGGTGGTAATGATGGGTACACAAATCCCACTTGACTCACCAAATATTGTTCTTCTAATTTGAAGCGTTCGTTTAAAGTAGCAATTTTTATTTTAGGTTTCCCTCTGTTCTCTCCTATATAGATAGCTGAATTTGAAACTCTAAATCCAACATTTTTGTTTGTACCAGCTCTTTGAAACTTGACAAAAAAAAGTAGTTCTCAGTTTTGTCTCTATGATTTCTTTCCTCTTCAAGTAGCCCTAAGCAGAGACTGTGGGAAAAGCACTTTCATTGAAAGGAGTTGCCAAGCTTCGAAGAAATAACGAGTTTCGGAAATACCAGCAAATATTTTTCCACCAATCTTGATGATACTTGGTGGTAATGACAAGTACACAAATCCCACTTGGCTCACGAAATTTTGTTCTTCTAGGTTGAAGCGTTCGTTTTCAGTAGCAGTTTTTATTTTTAGCTTTCACTTTGTTCTCTCCTATATAGATAGATGAATTTGGTACTCTAAATGCAACGTGGTTTGTAGTAGCTCCTTGAAACTTGACAAAATTAAGGAGTTCTCAGTTTTGTCTCAATGGTTTGTTACCTCTTCAAGTATCCCTAGGCACAGACTGTGGAAAAGCACTTTCATTGAGAGGGATTGCCAGCTTCTAAGAAATAACGAGTTTCGAAATTACCAGCAAATATTTTTCACCCAATCTTTGTGATACTTGGTTTTAATAATAAGTACACCAATCCCACTTGGCTCAAAAATTTTGTTTTTCTAGGTGAAGCGTTCGTTTTCAGTAGCAGTTTTCATTTTTAGGTTTCACTTTGTTCTCTCCTATATAGATAGATGAATTTGGAAATCTAAATCCAACATGGTTTGTAGTATTTGTAGTATCTCTTTGAAACTTGACAACATAAAGTAGTTCTCAGTTTTTGTCTCTATGGATTCTTTCCTCTTCAAGTAGCCCAATGCAGAGACTGTGGAAAAGCACTTTCATTGAAAGGGGATGCCAAGCTTCCAAGAAATTAAGAGTTTCCGAAATACCAGCAAATACTTTTTCACCCAATCTGGTGATAAGTGGTGGTAATGACAAGTACACAAATCCCACTTGGCTCACCAAATTTTTGTTCTTCTCGGTTGAATCTTTGGTTTACAGTAGCAGTATTTATTTTTAGGGTTCACTCTGTTCCTCTTCTATATAGATAGATGAATTTGGAACTCTAAATCCAACATGGTTTGTAGGTAGCTCTTTGAAACTTGACAAAATAAAATTGTTCTCAGTTTTGTCTCTATGATTTGTTTCCTCTTCTAGTAGCCCTAGGCACAGACTGGGGAAAAGCACTTGCATTGAGAGGGTTTGCCAAACTTCTAAGAAATAACGAGTTTCCGAAATACCAGCAAATATTTTTTCACCCAATCTTGATGATACTTGGTGGTAATGATCAGTACACAAATCCCACTTGGCTCACCAAATTTTGTTCTTCTAGTTGAGGCGTTCGTCTACAGTAGCTGTTTTTATATTTAGGTTTCCTCTGTTCTCTCTTATATTGATAATTGAATTTGGAACTCTAAATCCAACATGGTTTGTAGTAGCTCTTTGAAACTAGACAAAATAAAGGAGATCTCAGTTTTGTCTCTATGGTTTGTTCCTCATCAAGTAGCCCTAGGCACAGACTGTGGAAAAGCACTTTCATTGAGAGGGGTTTCCCAAGCTTCTAAGAAATAACGAGGTTCCGAAATACCAGCAAATATTTTTTCACGCAGTCTTGATGATACTTGGTGGTATTGATCAGTATAACAATCCCACTTGGCTCACCAAATTTTGTTCTTCTAGGTTGAAGCATTCGTCGACAGTAGCAGTTTTATATTTAGGTTTCACTCTGTTCTCTTCTATATAGATAGATGAATTGGAACTCTAAATTTAACATGGTTTGTAGTAGCTCTTTGAAACTTGCCAAAATAAAAAGTTTTCAGTTTTGTCTCTATGGTTTGTTTCCTCTTCAAATAGCCCTAGGCACAGACCGTGGAAAAGCACATTCATTCATAGGGGTTGCCAAGCTTCTAAGAAATAACGAGTTTCAAAATACCAGCAAATATTTTTTCACCCAATATTGATGATACGTGGTGGTAATGATCAGTACACAAATGGCACTTGGCTCACCAAATTGTGGTCTTCTATGATGAAGCGTTCGTTTACAGTAGCAGTTTTTATATTTAGGTTTTACTCTGTTCTCTCCCATATAGATAGATGAATTTGGAACTCTAAATCCAACATGGTTTGTAGTAGCTTCTTTGAAACTTGACAAAATAAAGGAGTTCTCAGTTTTATCTCTATGGTTTGTTTCCTCTTCAAGTAGCCCTAGGCACAGACATTGGAAAAGCACTTTCATTGAGAGTTGTTTTCAAGCTTCTAAGAAATAACGAGTTTCCAAAATACCAGCAAATATTTTTTCACCCAATCTTGATGATACTGGTGGTAATGATCAGTACACAAATTCAACTTGACTCACCAAAATCGGTTCTTCTAGGTTGAAGCGTTCGTTTACAGTAGCAGTTTATAATTTTAGGTGTCCCTCTGTTCTCTCCTATATAGATAGATGAATTTGGAACAATAAATCCAACATGGTTTGTAGTAGCTCTTTGAAACTTGACAAAATAACGGAGTTCTCAGTTTTGTCTCTATTATTTGTTTCCTCCTCAAGTATCCCTAATCAGAGAATGTGGAAAAGCACTTTCATTGAAAGGGGTTGCCAAGCTTCCAAGAAATTACAAGTTTCCGAAATACCAGCAAACAGTTTTTCACCCAATCTGGATGATACTTGGTATTAATGAGAAGTACACAAATCCCACTTGGCTCACCAAATTTTGTTCTTCGAGGTTGAAGCGTTCGTTTACAGTAGCAGTTTTTATTTTTTAGGTTTCACTCAGTTCTCTCCTATATAGATAGATGAATTTGCAACTCTAAATCCAACATGGTTTGTAGTAGCTTTTTGAAACTTGACAAAAGAAAAAAGTTCTCAGTTTTGTCTCTATGTTTGTTTCCTCTTCAAATAGCCCTAGGCACAGACTGGGGAAAAGCACATTGATTGAGAGGGGTTGCCAAGATTCTAAGAAATATCGAGTTTCCGAAATACCAGCAAATATTTTTTCACCCAATCTGGATGATACTTGGTGGTAAGGACAAGTACACAAATCGCACTTGGCTCACCAAATTTTGTTCTTCTAGGTTGAAGCGTTCCTTTACAGTAGCAGTTTATATTTTTGGTTTCCTTCTGCTCTCTCCTATATAGATAGCTGAATTTGGAACTCTAAATCCAACATGGTTTGTAGTAGCTCTTTGAACTTGACAAAATAAAGGAGTTCTCAGTTTTGTCTCTATGATTTGTTTCCTCTTCAATAGCCCTAAGCAGAGACTGTGGAAAAGCACTTTCATTGAAAGGGTTTGCCAAGCTCCCAAGAAATTACGGGTTGCCGAAATACCAGCAAATATTTTTTCACCCAATCTTGATGATACTCTGTGGTAATGACAAGTACACAAATCCCCACTTGGCTCACCAAATTTTGCTCTTCTAGGTTGAAGCGTTTGTTTACAGTAGCAGTTTTTCTTTTTAGGTTTCCCTCTGTTCTCTCTATATAGATAGATGAATTTGGGAACTCTAAATCCAACATGGTTGTAGTAGCTCTTTGAAGCTTGACAAAGAAAAAGTTCTCAGTTTTGTCTCTATGGTTTGTTTTCTCTTCAAATAGCCCTATGCACAGATTGGGGAAAAGCACATTCACTGAGAGTTGTTGCCAAGCTTCTAAGAAATAACGAGTTTTCCGAAATACCAGCAATATTTTTTCACCCAATCTTGATGATACTTGGGGGTAATGATCAGCACACCAATCCCACTTGGCTCACCAAATTTTGTTCTTCCATGTTGAAGCATTCATCTCACAGTAGCAGTTTTATATTTATGTTTCACTTTGTTCTCTTCTACATAGATAGATGAATTTGAACTCTAAATCCAACATGGTTTGTAGTAGCTCTTTGAAACTTGACAAAATAAAGGAGTTCTCAGTTTTGTCTCTATGGTTTGTTTCCTCTTCAAGTAGCACTAGGCACAGACTTTGGAAAAGCACTTTCATTGAGAGGGGTTGCCAAGCTTCTAAGTAATAACGAGTTTCCAAAATACCAGCAAATATTTTTTCACCCATTCTTGATGATACCTGGTGGTAATGATCAGTACACAAATCCCACTTGAGTCACCCTATTTTGTTCATTTAGGTTGAAGCGTTCGTTTACAGTAGCAGTTTATATTTTTAGGTGTCCCTCTGTTCTCTCCTATATAGATAGATGAATTTGGAACTCTAAATTCAACTTCGTTTGTAGTAGCTCTTTGAAACATGACAACATAAAGAGTTCTCAGTTTTGTCTCTATGATTTGTTTCCTCTTCAGTAGACCTAAGCAGAGACTGTGAAAAGCACTTTCATTGAAAGGGTTTGCCAAGCTTCCAAGAAATTTCGAGTTCTAAGTAAATAACGAGTTTCCAAAATACCAGCAAATATTTTTTCACCCAATCTTGATGATACTTGGTGGTAATTACAAGTACACAAATCCCACTTGGCTCACGAAATTTTGTTCTTCTAGGTTGAAGCGTTCGTTTTACAGTAGCAGTTTTATTTTTAGGTTCACTCTGTTCTATCCTATATAGATAGCTGAATTTGGAACTCTAAATCCAACATGGTTTTTAGTAGATCTTTCAAACGTGACAAAATAAAAGAGTTCTCAGTTTTGTCTCTATGGTTTGATTCCTCTTCAAGTAGCCCTAGGCACAGACTGTGGAAAAGCACTTTCATTGAGAGGGGTTGCCATGCTTCTAACAAATAACGAGTTTCCAAAATACCAGCAAATATTTTTTCACCCAATCTTGATGATACTTGGTGGTAATGATCAGTACACAAATCCCACTTGACTCACCAAACTGTGTTCTTCTAGGTTGAAGCGTTCGTTTACTGTAGCAGTTTATATTTTTAGGTGTCCCTCTGTTCTCTCCTATGTAGATAGCTGAATTTGGAACTCTAAATCCTGCATGGTTTGTAGTAGCGCTTTGAAACTTGACAAAAAAAAGTAGTTCTCAGTTTTGTCTCTATGATTTGTTTCCTATTCAAGTAGCCCTAAACAGAGACTGTGGAAAAGCACTTTCGTTGAAAGGAGTTGCCAAGCGTAAAAGAAATAACGAGTTTCCGAAATACCAGCAAATATTTTTTCACCCAATCTTGATGATACATGGTGGTAATGATCAGTACACAAATCCCACTTGGCTCACCAAATTTTGTTCTTCGAGGTTGAAGCGTTCGTTTACAGTAGCAGTTTTTATTTTTAGGTTTCACTTTGTTCTCTCCTATATAGATAGATGAATTTGGAACTCTAAATGCAACAAGATTTGTAGTAGCTCTTTGAAACTTGACAAAAAGTAGTGCTCAGTTTTGTCTCTATGATTTGTTTCCTCTTCAAGTAGCCCAGGCAGAGTCTGTGGAAAACACTTCCATTGAAATGGGTTACCAAGCTTCCAAGAAATTACGTGTTTCTGAAATACCAGCAAATATTTT
>NW_027515812.1:0-70775 GCF_048772815.1 Callospermophilus lateralis
TGGCTCACCAAATTTTGTTCTTCTAGGTTGAAGCGTTCGTCTACAGTAGCAGTTTTCAAATTTAGGTTTCCCTCTGTTCTCTCCTATATGGATAGATGAATTTGGAACTCTGAATCCAACATGGTTTGCAGTAGCTCTTTGAAACTTGACAAAAAAAGTAGTTCTCAGTTTTGTCTCTATGGTTTGTTTCCTCTTCAAGTAGCCCTAAGCAGAGACTGTGGAAAAGCACTTTCATTGAAAGGGCTTGCCAAGCTTCTTAAAAATTACGAGTTTCCGAAATACCAGCAAATATTTTTTCAACCAATCTTGATGATACGTGGTGGTAATGACAAGTACACAAATCCCACTTGGTTCACCAAATTTTGTTCTTCTAGTTTGTAGCGTTCGTTTACAGTAGCAGTTAATATTTTTAGGTTTCCCTCTGTTCTCTCCTATATGGATAGATGAATTTGGAACTCTAAATCCAACATGGTTTGTAGTAGCTCTTTGAAACTTGACAAAATAAAGGATTTATCAGTTTTGTCTCTATGGTGTGTTTCCTCTTCAAGTATGCCTAGGCACAGACTGTGGAAAAGCACTTTCATTCAGAGGGGTTGCCAAGCTTCAAAGAAATAACGAGTTTCCGAAATACCAGCAAATATCTTTTCACCCAATCTTGATGATCCTTGGTGGTAATGATAAGTACACAAATCCCACTTGGCTCAACAAATTGTGTTCTTCTACGTTGAAGCGTTCGTCTACAGTAGCAGTTTTTATATGTTTGTTTCACTCTGTTCTCTGTTATGTAGATAGATGAATTTGGAACTCTAAATCCAACATGGTTTGTAGTTGGTCTTTGAAACGTGACAAAATAAAGTACTTCTCAGTTTTGTCTCTACGTTTTTTTTCCTCTTCATGTAGCCCTAGGCACAGACTGTGGAAAAGCAATTTCATTGAAAGGGGTTGGCAAGCTTTCAAGAAATAACGAGTTTCCGAAATACCAGCAAATATTTTTTCACCCAATCTTGATGATACTTGGTGGTAATGATGGGTACACAAATCCCACTTGGCTCACCAAATTTTGTTCTTCTAGGTTTAAGCCTTCGTCTACAGTAGCAGTTTTTATATTTCGGTTTCCCTCTGTTCTCTCCTATATAGATAGATGAATTTGGATCTCTAAATCCAACATGGTTTGTAGTAGCTCTTTGAAACTTGACAAAAGAAAGTAGTTCTCAGTTTTGTCTCTATGGTGTGTTTCCTCTTCAAGTATCCCTAGGCACAGACTGTGGAAAAGCACTTTCATTCAGAGGGGTTGCCAAGCTTCAAAGAAATAACGAGTTTCCGAAATACCAGCAAATATCTTTTCACCCAATCTTGATGATCCTTGGTGGTAATGATAAGTACACAAATCCCACTTGTCTCAACAAATTGTGTTCTTCTAGGTTGAAGCGTTCGTCTACAGTAGCAGTTTTTATATGTTTGTTTCACTGTGTTCTCTCTTATGTAGATAGATGAATTTGGAACTCTAAATACAACATGGTTTGTAGTAGTTCTTTGAAACTTGTCAAAAGAAAGTAGTTCTCAGTTTTGTCTCTATGGTTTGTTTCCTCTTCAAGTAGTCCTAGGTACAGACTGTGGAAAAGCACTTTCATTGAGAGGGGTTGCAAGCTTTTAAGAAATAACGAGTTTCCGAAATACCAGCAAATATTTTTTCACCCAATCTTGATGATACTTGGTGGTTATGATCAGTATACAATTCCCACTTGGCTCACCAAGTTTTGTTCTTCTATGTTGAAGCGTTCGTCTACAGTAGCAGTTTTTATATTTAGGTTTCCCTCTGTTCTCTCCTATATAGATTGATGAATTTGGAACTCTAAATCCAACATGGTTTTTAGTAGCTCTTTGAAACTTGACAAAATAAAGGAGTTCTCACTTTTGTCTCTATGGTTTGTTTTCTCTTCAAGTAGCCCTAAGCAGAGACAGTGGAAAAGCACTTTCATTGAGAGTGGTTGCCAAGCTTCCAAGAAATTACGAATTTCCGAAATACCAGCAAATATTTTTTCACCCAATATTGATGAAACGTGGTGGTAATGACAAGTACACAAAGCCAACTTGGCTCACCAAATTTTGTTCTTCTAGGTTGAAGCGTTCGTTTTCAGTAGTAGTTTTTATTTTTAGGTTTCCCTCTGTTCTCTCCTATATAGATAGATGAATTTGGAACTCTAAATCCAACATGGTTTGTAGTAGCTCTTTGAAACTTGACAAAAGAAAGTAGTTCTCAGTTTTGTCTCTATTCTTTGTTTCCTCTTCAAGAAGCCCTAGGCACAGACTGTGGAAAAGCATTTTCATTGAAAGGGGTTGCCAAGCTTCCAAGAAATAACGAGTTTCCGAAATACCAGCAAATATTTTTTCACCCAATCTTGATTATACTTGGTGGAAATGACAAGTACACAAATCCCACTTGACTCACCAAATTTTGTTCTTCTAGTTTGAAGCGTTCGTTTTCAGTAGCAGTTTTTATTTTTAGGTTTCACTCTGTTCTCTTCTATATAGATAGATGAATTTGGAACTCTAAATCCAACATGGTTTGTACTAGCTCTTTAAACGTGACAAAATACAGGAGGCCTCAGTTTTGTCCCTACGGATTGTTTCCTCTTCAAGTTGTCCTAGGAACAGACTGTGGAAAAGCACTTTCATTGAGAGTGGTTGCCAAACTTCTAGAAAGAACAGTTTCCGAAATACCAGCAAATATTTTTTCACCCAATCTTGATGATACTTTGTGGTAATGATAAGTACACAAATTCCACTTGGCTTTCCAAATTTTGTTCTTCTAGGTTTAAGCTTTCGTCTACACTAGCAGTTTTTATATTTAGGTTTCACTCTGTTCTCTCCTATATAAATAGATTAATTTGGAACTCAATATCCAAAATGGTTTGTACTAGCTCTTTGAAACTTGACAAAATAAAGGAGTTCTCAGTTTTGTCACTACGGTTTGTTTCCTCTTCAAGTAGCCCTAGGCACAGTCTGTGGAAAAGCGCTTTCATTGAGAGAGGTTAACAAGCTTCTAAGAAATAACGAGTTTCGGAAAAACCAGCAAATATTTTTTCACCCAATCTTGATGATACGTGGTGGTAATGATCAGTACTCAAATCCCACTTGGCTCACCAAATTTTGTTCTTCTAGTTTGAAGTGTTGGTCTACAGTAGCAGTTTTTATATTTAGGTTTCCCTCTCTTCTCTCCTATATAGATAGATGAATTTGGAACTCTGAATCCAACATGGATTGTAGTAGCTCTTTGAAACTTGACAAAAAAAGTAGTTCTCAGTTTTGTCTCTATGGTTTGTTTCATCTTCAAGTAGCCCTAAGCAGAGACTGTGGAAAAGCAATTTAATTGAGAGGGGTTGCCAATCTTCTAAGAAATTACGAGTTTCCGAAATACCAGCAAACATTTTTTCACCCAATCTTGATGATACGTGGTGGTAATGACAAGTACACAAATCCCACTTGGCTCACCAAATTTTGTTCTTCTAGGTTGAAGCGTTCGTTTCGAGTAGCAGTTTAAATTTTTTGGTTTCACTCTGTTCTCCCCAATATGGATAGATGAATTTGGAACTCTAAATGCAACCTGGTTTGTAGTAGCTCTTTGAAACTTGACAATAGAAAGTGGTTCTCAGTTTTGTCTCTATGGTTTGTTTCCTCTTCAAGTAGCCCTAGGTTCAGACTGTGGAAAAGCACTTTCATTGAGAGGGGTTGCAAGCTTCTAAGAAATAACGAGTTTCCGAAATACCAGCAAATATTTTTTCACCCAATCTTGATGATACTTCGTGGTAATGATCTGTATACAAATCCCACTTGGCTCACCAAATTTTGTTCTTCTAGGTTGAAGCGTTCGTCTACAGTAGCAGTTTTTATATTTAGGTTTCCCTCTGTTCTCTCCTATATAGATAGATGAATTTGGAACTCTAAATCCAACATGGTTTGTACTAGCTCTTTGAAACTTGAGAAAATAAAGGAGTTCTCAGTTTTGTCTCTATGGTTTGTATTCTCTTCAAGTAGCCCTAAGCAGAGACAGTGGAAAAGCACTTTCATTGAGAGGGGTTGCCAAGCTTCTAAGAAATTACGAGTTTCCGAAATACCAGCAAATATTTTTTTCACCCAATCTTGATGATACGTGGTGGTAATGCCAAGTACACAAATCCCACTAGGCTCACCAAATTTTGTTCTTCTAGGTTGAAGCGTTCGTTTTCAGTAGCAGTTTTTATTTTTAGGTTTAACTCTCTTCTCTCCTATATAAATAAATGAATTTGGAACTCTAATTCCAACATGGTTTGTAGTAGCTCTTTGAAACTTGACAAAATAAAGGAGTTCTCAGTTTTGTCTCTATGGTTTGTTTCCTCTTCAAGTAGCTCTAGGAACAGACTGTGGAAAAACACTTTGATTGAGAGGGGTTGCCAAGCTTCTAAGAAATAACGAGTTTCCGAAATACCAGGATATACTTTTTCACCCAATCTTGATGATACTTGGTGGTAATGATCAGGACACAAATCCAACTTGGCTCACCGAATTTTGTTCTTCTAAGTTAAGCGTTTGTCTACAGTAGCAGTTTTTATATTTAGGTTTTCCTCTGTTCTCTCCTATATAGATAGATGAATTTGGAACTCTAAATCCAACATCGTTTGAGTAGCTCTTTGAAACTTGACAAAAAAAAGTAGTTCTCAGTTTTGTCTCTATGGTTTGTTTCCTCTTAAAGTAGCCCTAAGCAAAGACTGTGGAAAAGCACTTTCATTGAAAGGGTTTGCCAAGCTTCCAAGAAATTACGAGTTTAGGAAATACCAGCAAATATTTTTTCAACCAATCTTGATGATACGTGGTGGTAATAACAAGTACACAAATCCCACTTTGCTCACCAATTTTTGTTCTTCTAGGTTGAAGCCTTCGTTTACAGTAGCAGTTTTTATTTTTAGGTTTCATTCTGTTCTCTCCCATATAGATAGATGAATTTGGAACTCTAAATCCAACATGGTTTGTAGTAGCTCTTTGAAACTTGAAAAAATAAAGTAGTTCTCAATTTTTCTCTATGTTTTGTTTCCTCTTCAATTAGCCCTAGGCACAGACTGTGGAAAAGCACTTTCATTGAGATGGCTTGCCAAGCTTCTAAGAATTAACGAGTTTCCAAAATACCAGCAAATATTTTTTCACCCAATCTTGATGATACTTGTGGGTAATGATCAGTACACAAATCTCACTTGGCTCACCGAATTTTCTTCTTCTAGATTGAAACATTCTTCTACAGTGGCAGTTTTTATATTTAGGTTTCCCTCTGTTCTCTCCTATATAGATAGATGAATTTGGAACTCTAAATCCAACATGGTTTGTAGTAGCTCTTTGAAACTTGACAAAATAAAGGAGTTCTCAGTTTTGTCTCTATGGTCTGTTTCCTCTTAAAATAGCCCTAGGCAAAGACTGTGGAAAAGCACTTTCATTGAGAGGGGTTGCCAAGCTTCTAAGAAATAACGAGTTTCTGAAATACCAGCAAATATTTTTTCACCCAATCTTGATGACACGTGGTGGTAATGATCAGTACACAAATCCCACTTGGCTAAGTAAATTTTGCTCTTCCAGGTTAAAGCGTTCGTCTACAGTAGCAGTTTTTATATTTCGGTTTCCCTCTGTTCTCTCCTATATAGATAGATGAATTTGGAATTCTAAATCCAACATGGATTTAATTAGCTGTTGGAAACTTGATAAAATAAAGAAGCTCTCATTTTTGTCTCTATGGTTTGTTTCCTCTTAAAGTAGTTCTAGGCACAGACTGTGGAAAAGCACTTTCATTGAGAGGGGTGGCCCAGCTTCTAAGAATTAACGAGTTTCCAAAATACCAGCAAATATTTTTTCACCCAATCTTGATGATACTTGGCGGTAATGATCAGGACAGAAATCCCACTTGGCTCACCGAATTTTGTTCTTCTATGTTGAAGCGTTCGTCTACAGTAGCAGTTTTTATATTTAGGTTTCCCTCTGTTCTCTCCTATAAAGATAGATGAATTTGGACCTCTAAATCCAACATGGTTTGTAGTAGCTCTTTGAAACTTGACAAAATAAAGGAGTTCTCAGTTTTGTCTCTATGGTCTGTTTCCTCTTAAAATAGCCCTAGGCAAAGACTGTGGAAAAGCACTTTCATTGAGAGGGGTTGCCAAGCTTCTAAGAAATAACGAGTTTCTGAAATACCAGCAAATATTTTTTCACCCAATCTTGATGACACGTGGTGGTAATGATCAGTACACAAATCCCACTTGGCTAAGTAAATTTTGCTCTTCCAGGTTAAAGCGTTCGTCTACAGTAGCAGTTTTTATATTTCGGTTTCCCTCTGTTCTCTCCTATATAGATAGATGAATTTGGAATTCTAAATCCAACATGGATTTAATTAGCTGTTGGAAACTTGATAAAATAAAGAAGCTCTCATTTTTGTCTCTATGGTTTGTTTCCTCTTAAAGTAGTTCTAGGCACAGACTGTGGAAAAGCACTTTCATTGAGAGGGGTGGCCCAGCTTCTAAGAATTAACGAGTTTCCAAAATACCAGCAAATATTTTTTCACCCAATCTTGATGATACTTGGCGGTAATGATCAGGACAGAAATCCCACTTGGCTCACCGAATTTTGTTCTTCTATGTTGAAGCGTTCGTCTACAGTAGCAGTTTTTATATTTAGGTTTCCCTCTGTTCTCTCCTATAAAGATAGATGAATTTGGACCTCTAAATCCAACATGGTTTGTAGTAGCTCTTTGAAACTTGACAAAATAAAGGAGTTCTCAGTTTTGTCTCTATGGTTTGTTTCCTCTTCAAGTAGCCGTAGGCACAGACTGGGGAAAAGCACATTCAATGAGAGGGGTTGCCAAGCTTCTAAGAAATAACGAGTTTCCGAAATACCAGCAAATATTTTTTCACCCAATCTTGATAATATGTGGTGGTAATGATCAGTACACAAATCCCACTTGGCTTACCAAATTTTGCTCTTCTTGGTTGAAGCGTTCGTTTACAGTAGCAGTTTATATTTTTAGGTTTGCCTCTGTTCTCTCCTATATAGATAGATGAATTTGGAACTCTAAATCCAACATGGTTTGTAGTAGCTCTTTGAAACTTGACAAAATAGTAGTTCTCAGTTTTGTCTCTATCGTTTGTTTCCTCTTCAAGTAGCCCTAAGCAGAGACTGTGGAAAAGCACTTTCATTGAAAGACGTTGCCAAGCTTCCAAGAAATTACGAGTTTCCGAAATACCAGCAAATATTTTTTCACCCGATCTGGATGATACGTGGTGGTATTGAAAAGTACACAAATCCCACATGGCTCACCAAGTTTTGTTCTTCTAGGTTGAAGCCTTCGTTTACAGTAGCAGTTTTTATTTTTAGGTTTCACTCTGTTCTCTCCTATATAGATAGTTGAATTTGGAACTCTAAATCCAACATGGTTTGTAGTAGCTCTTTGAAACTTGACAAAATAAAGTAGTTCTCATTTTTGTCTTTATGGTTTGTTTCCTCTTCAATTAGCCCTAGGCACAGACTGTGGTAAAGCACTTTCATTGAGATGGGTTGCCAAGCTTCTAAGAATTAACGAGTTTCCGAAATACCAGCAAATATTTCTTCACCCAATCTTGATGATACTTGGTGGTAATGATCAGTAAACAAATCCCACTTGGCTCACCGAATTTTGTTCTTCTAGGTTGAAGCGTTCGTCTACAGTAGCAGATTTTATATTTAGGTTTCCCTCTGTTCTCACCTATATAGATAGATGAATTTGGAACTCTAAATCCAACATGGTTTGTAGTAGCTCTTTGAAACTTGACAAAATAAAGGAGTTCTCTGTTTTGTCTCTATGGTTTGTTTCCTCTTCAAGTAGCTCTAGGCACAGACTCTGCAAAAGCACTTTCATTGAGAGGGGTTGCCAAGCTTCTAAGAAATAACGAGTTTCCAAAATACCAGCAAATATTTTTTCACCCAATCTTGATGATTCTTGGTGGTAATGATCAGGACACAAGTCCCACTTGGCTCACCGAATTTTGTTGTTCTAGGTTGAAGCATTCGTCTACAGTAGCAGTTTTTATATTTAGGTTTCCCTCTGTTCTCTCCTATATTGATATATGAATTTGGAACAATAAATCCAACATGGTTTGTATTAGCTCTTTGAAATTTGATAAAATAAAGGAGTTCTCCATTTTGTATCTATGGTTTGTTTCCTCTTCAAGTAGCTCTAGGCACAGACTGTGGAAAAGCACATTGATTGAGAGGGGTTGCCAAGCTTCTAAGAAACAACGAGTTTCTGAAATACCAGGAAATACTTTTTCACCCAATCTTGATGATACTTGGTGGTAATGATCAGGACACAAATCCAACTTGGCTCACCGAATTTTGTTATTCTAGGTTGAAGGGTTTGTCTACAGTAGCAGTTTTTATATTTAGGTTTTCCTCTGTTCTCTCCTATATAGATAGATGAATTTGGAACTCTAAATCCAACATGGTTTGAGTAGCTCTTTGAAACTTGACAAAAAAAGTAGTTCTCAGTTTTGTCTCTATGGTTTATTTCTTCTTCAAGTAGCTCTAAAGAAAGACTGTGGAAAAGCACTTTCATTGAAAGGGTTTGCCAAACTTCCAAGAAATTACGAGTTTAGGAAATACCAGCAAATATTTTTTCAACCAATCTTGATGATACGTGGTGTTAATGATGAGTACACAAATCCCACTTGGCTCACCGAATTTTGTTCTTCTAGGTTGAAGCGTTGGTCTACAGTAGCAGTTTTTATATTTAGGTTTCACTCTGTTGTCTCCTATATAGATAGACGAATTTGGAACTCTAAATCCCACATGGTTTGCAATAGCTCTTTGAAACTTGACAAAATAAAGTAGTTCTCATTTTTGTCTCTATGGTTTGTTTCCTCTTCAATTAGCCCTAGGCACAGACTGTGGAAAAGCATTTTCATTGAGAGGGATTGCCAAGCTTCCAAGAAATTACGAGTTTCTGAAATACCAGCAAATATTTTTTCAACCAAACTTGATGATACGTGGTGGTAATGACAAGTACACAAATCCCACTTGGCTCACCAATTTTTGTTCTTCTAGGTTGATGCGTTCGTTTACAGTAGCAGTTTTTATTTTTATGTTTCACTCTGTTCTCTCCTATATAGATAGATGCATTTGGAACTCTAAATCCATGATGGTTTTTAGTAGCTCATTGATACTTGACAAAATAAAGCAGTTTTCGGTTTTGTCTCTATGGTTTGTTTCCTATTCAAGTCGCCCTAGGCACAGACTGTGTAAAAGCACTTTCATTGAGTTTGGTTGCCAAGCTTCTAAGAAATAACGAGTTTCCGAAAGACCAGGAAATATTTTTTCACCCAATCTTGATGATACGTGGTGTTAATGATAAGTACACAAATCCCACTTGGCTCACCAAATTTTGTTCTTCTAGGTTGAGGCGTTTGTCTACAGTAGCAGTTTTTATTTTTAGGTTTCACTCTCTTCTCTCCTATATAGATAGATGAATTTGGAACACTAAATCCAACATGGTTTGTAGTAGCTCTTTGAAACTTGCCAAAATAAAGTAGTTCTAATTTTTGTCTCTATGGTTTGTTTCCTCTTCAAGTAGCCCTATGCAGAGACTGTGGAAAAGCACTTTCATTGAGAGGGGTTGCCAAGCTTCTAAGAAATAACAAGTTTCCGAAATACCAGCAAATATTTTTTCACCCAATTTTGATGATTCATGGTGGTAAAGATCAGGACACAAATCCCACTTGGCTCACCGAATTTTGTTCTTCTTGTTGAAGCGTTCGTCTACAGTAGCAGTTTTTATATTTATGTTTCCCTCTGTTCTCTCCTATATTGATATATGAGTTTGGAACTCTAAATCCAACATGGTTTGTATTAGCTCTTTGAAATTTGACAAAATAAAGGAGTTCTCCGTTTTGTATCTATGGTTTGTTTCCTCTTCAAGTAGCTCTAGGCACAGACTGTGGAAAAGCACTTTGATTGAGAGGGGTTGCCAAGCTTCTAAGAAATAACGAGTTTCCGAAATACCAGTAAATACTTTTTCACCCAATCTTGATGATACGTGGTGGTAATGATCAGGACACAAATCCAACTTGGCTCAACGAATTTTCTTCTTCTAGGTTGAAGCGTTCATCTACAGTAACAGTTTTCATATTTAGGTTATCCTCTGTTCTCTCCTATATAGATAGATGAATTTGGAACTCTAAATCCAACATAGTTTGTAGTAGCTCTTTGAAAATTGACAAAATAAAAAGTTCTCAGTTTTGTCTCTATGGTTTGTTTCCTCTTCAAGTAGCTCTAGGCACAGACTGTGGAAAAGCACTTTCATTGAGAGGGGTTCCCAAGTTTCTAATAAATAACATGTTTCCGAAATACCAGGAAATATTTTTTCACCCAGTCTTGATGATACTTTGTGGTAATGATCAGGATACAAATCCCACTTGGCTCACCGAATTTTCTTCTTCTGAGTTGAAGCGTTCATCTACAGTAGCAGTTTTCATATTTAGGTTTTCCTCTGTTCTCTCCTATATAGATATATGAATTTGGAACTCTAAATCCAACATGGTTTGTAGTAGCTCTTTTTGAAACTTGACAAAAAAAAGTAGTTCTCAGTTTTGTCTCTATGGTTTGTTTCCTCTTCAAGTTGCCCTAAGCAAAGACTGTGGAAAAGCACTTTCATTGAAAGGGGTTGCCAAGATTCCAAGAAATTACGTGTTTCCGAAATACAAGCAAATATTTTTTCACCCAATCTTGATGATACTTGGCGATAATGATCAGGACACAAATCCCACTTGGCTCACCGAAATTTGTTCTTCTAGGTTGAAGCATTCGTCTACAGTAGCTGTTTTCATATTTAGATTTCCCTCTGTTCTCTCCTATATAGATAGATGAATTTGGAACTCTAAATCCAACATGGTTTGTAGTAGCTCTTTGAAACTTGACAAAATAAAAGAGTTCTCAGTTTTGTCTCTATGGTTTGTTTCCTCTTCAAGTAGCCCTAGGCACAGACTGTGGAAAACCACTTTCATTGAGAGGGGTCGCCAAGCTTCTAAGAAATAACGAGTTTCCGAAATGCCAGCAAATATTTTTTCACCCAATCTTGATGATACTTGGTGGTAATGATCAGTACACAATTCCCACTTGGCTCACCAATTTTTGTTCTTCTAGTTTGAAGCGTTCGTTTACAGCAGCATTTTTTATTTTTAGGTTTCACTCTGTTCTCTCCTATATAGATAGATGCATTTGGAACTCTAATTCCAACATGGTTTGTAGTAGCTCTTTGAAACTTGACAAAATAAAGGAGTTCTCAGTTTTGTCTCTATGGTTTGTTTCCTCTTCAAGTAGCTCTAGGCACAGACTGTGGAAAAACACTTTGATTGAGAGGGGTTGCCAAGCTTCTAAGAAATAACGAGTTTCCGAAATACCAGGAAATACTTTTTCACCCAATCTTGATGATACTTGGTGGTAATGATCAGGACACAAATCCAACTTGGCTCACCGAATTTTGTTCTTCTAAGTTAAGCGTTTGTCTACAGTAGCAGTTTTTATATTTAGGTTTTCCTCTGTTCTCTCCTATATAGATAGATGAATTTGGAACTCTAAATCCAACATCGTTTGAGTAGCTCTTTGAAACTTGACAAAAATAAGTAGTTCTCAGTTTTGTCTCTATGGTTTGTTTCCTCTTAAAGTAGCGCTAAGCAAAGACTGTGGAAAAGCACTTTCATTGAAAGGGTTTGCCAAGCTTCCAAGAAATTACGAGTTTAGGAAATACCAGCAAATATTTTTTCAACCAATCTTGATGATACGTGGTGGTAATGACAAGTACACAAATCATACTTTGCTCACCAATTTTTGTTCTTCTAGGTTGAAGCCTTCGTTTACAGTAGCAGTTTTTATTTTTAGGTTTCATTCTGTTCTCTCCCATATAGATAGATGAATTTGGAACTCTAAATCCAACATGGTTTTTAGTAGCTCTTTGAAACTTGAAAAAATAAAGTAGTTCTCAATTTTTCTCTATGTTTTGTTTCCTCTTCAATTAGCCCTAGGCACAGACTGTGGAAAAGCACTTTCATTGAGATGGCTTGCCAAGCTTCTAAGAATTAACGAGTTTCCAAAATACCAGCAAATATTTTTTCACCCAATCTTGATGATACTTGGGGGTAATGATCAGTACACAAATCTCACTTGGCTCACCGAATTTTGTTCTTCTAGATTGAAACATTCTTCTACAGTGGCAGTTTTTATATTTAGGTTTCCCTCTGTTCTCTCCTATATAGATAGATGAATTTGGAACTCTAAATCCAACATGGTTTGTAGTAGCTCTTTGAAACTTGACAAAATAGTAGTTCTCAGTTTTGTCTCTATGGTTTGTTTCCTCTTCAAGTAGCCCTAAGCAGAGACTGTGGAAAAGCACTTTCATTGAAAGACGTTGCCAAGCTTCCAAGAAATCACGAGTTTCCGAAATACCAGCAAATATTTTTTCACCCGATCTGGATGATACGTGGTGGTATTGAAAAGTACACAAATCCCACATGGCTCACCAAGTTTTGTTCTTATAGGTTGAAGCCTTCGTTTACAGTAGCAGTTTTTATTTTTAGGTTTCACTCTGTTCTCTCCTATATAGATAGTTGAATTTGGAACTCTAAATCCAACATGGTTTGTAGTAGCTCTTTGAAACTTGACAAAATAAAGTAGTTCTCATTTTTGTCTCTATGGTTTGTTTCCTCTTCAATTAGCCCTAGGCACAGACTGTGGTAAAGCACTTTCATTGAGATGGGTTGCCAAGCTTCTAAGAATTAACGAGTTTCCGAAATACCAGCAAATATTTCTTCACCCAATCTTGATGATACTTGGTGGTAATGATCAGTAAACAAATCCCACTTGGCTCACCGAATTTTGTTCTTCTAGGTTGAAGCGTTCGTCTACAGTAGCAGATTTTATATTTAGGTTTCCCTCTGTTCTCACCTATATAGATAGATGAATTTGGAACTCTAAATCCAACATGGTTTGTAGTAGCTCTTTGAAACTTGACAAAATAAAGGAGTTCTCCGTTTTGTATCTATGGTTTGTTTTCTCTTCAAGTAGCTCTAGGCACAGACTCTGCAAAAGCACTTTCATTGAGAGGTGTTGCCAAGCTTCTAAGAAATAACGAGTTTCCGAAATACCAGCAAATATTTTTTCAGCCAATCTTGATGATTCTTGGTGGTAATGATCAGGACACAAATCCCACTTGGCTCACCGAATTTTGTTGTTCTAGGTTGAAGCATTCGTCTACAGTAGCAGTTTTTATATTTAGGTTTCCCTCTGTTCTCTCCTATATTGATATATGAATTTGGAACAATAAATCCAACATGGTTTGTATTAGCTCTTTGAAATTTGATAAAATAAAGGAGTTCTCCATTTTGTATCTATGGTTTATTTCCTCTTCAAGTAGCTCTAGGCACAGACTGTGGAAAAGCACATTGATTGAGAGGGGTTGCCAAGCTTCTAAGAAACAACGAGTTTCTGAAATACCAGGAAATACTTTTTCACCCAATCTTGATGATACTTGGTGGTAATGATCAGGACACAAATCCAACTTGGCTCACCGAATTTTGTTATTCTAGGTTGAAGGGTTTGTCTACAGTAGCAGGTTTTATATTTAGGTTTTCCTCTGTTCTCTCCTATATAGATCGATGAATTTGGAACTCTAAATCCCACATGGTTTGAGTAGCTCTTTGAAACTTGACAAAAAAAGTAGTTCTCAGTTTTGTCTCTATGGTTTATTTCTTCTTCAAGTAGCTCTAAAGAAAGACTGTGGAAAAGCACTTTCATTGAAAGGGTTTGCCAAACTTCCAAGAAATTACGAGTTTAGGAAATACCAGCAAATATTTTTTCAACCAATCTTGATGATACGTGGTGTTAATGATGAGTACACAAATCCCACTTGGCTCACCGAATTTTGTTTTTCTAGGTTGAAGCGTTGGTCTACAGTAGCAGTTTTTATATTTAGGTTTCACTCTGTTGTCTCCTATATAGATAGACGAATTTGGAACTCTAAATCCCACATTGTTTGCAGTAGCTCTTTGAAACTTGACAAAATAAAGTAGTTCTCATTTTTGTCTCTATGGTTTGTTTCCTCTTCAATTAGCCCTAGGCACAGACTGTGGAAAAGCATTTTCATTGAGAGGGATAGCCAAGCTTCCAAGAAATTACGAGTTTCTGAAATACCAGCAAATATTTTTTCAACCAAACTTGATGATACGTGGTGGTAATGACAAGTACACAAATCCCACTTGGCTCACCAATTTTTGTTCTTCTAGGTTGATGCGTTCGTTTACAGTAGCAGTTTTTATTTTTATGTTTCACTCTGTTCTCTCCTATATAGATAGATGCATTTGAAACTCTAAATCCATGATGGTTTTTAGTAGCTCTTTGATACTTGACAAAATAAAGCAGTTCTCGGTTTTGTCTCTATGGTTTGTTTCCTATTCAAGTAGCCCTAGGCACAGACTGTGTAAAAGCATTTTCATTGAGAGGGGTTGCCAAGCTTCTAAGAAATAACGAGTTTCCGAAATACCAGCAAATATTTTTTCACCCAATCTTGATGATACTTGGTGGTCATAATCAGTACACAAAACTCACTTGGCTCACCAAATTTTGTTCTTCTAGGTTGAAGCGTTTGTCTAGAGTAACAGTTTTTATATTTAGGTTTCCCTCTGTTCTCTCCTTTATAGATAGATGAATTTGGAACTCTAAGTCCCACATGGTTTGCAGTAGCTCTTTGAAACTTGACAAAATAAAGGAGTTCTCAGTTTTGCCTCTATGGTTTGTTTCCTCTTCAAGTAGCCCTAGGCACAGACTGTGTAAAAGCATTTTCATTGAGAGGGGTTGCCAAGCTTCTAAGAAATAACGAGTTTCCGAAATACCAGCAAATATTTTTTCACCCAATCTTGATGATACTTGGTGGTCATAATCAGTACACAAATCCCACTTGGCTCACCGAATTTTGTTCTTCTATGTTGAAGTGTTCGTCTACAGTAGCAGTTTTTATATTTAGGTTTCACTCTGTTGTCTCCTATATAGATAGACGAATTTGGAACTCTAAATCCCACATGGTTTGCAGTAGCTCTTTGAAACTTGACAAAATAAAGGAGTTCTAGTTTTGCCTCTATGGTTTGTTTCTTCTTCAAGTAGCTCTAGGCACAGACTGTGGAAAAGAACTTTCATTTAGAGGGGTTGCCAAGCTTCTAAGAAATAACGAGTTTCCGAAAGACCAGGAAATATTTTTTCACCCAATCTTGATGATACGTGGTGTTAATGATAAGTACACAAATCCCACTTGGCTCACCAATTTTTGTTCTTCTAGGTTGAGGCGTTTGACTACAGTAGCAGTTTTTATTTTTAGGTTTCACTCTCTTCTCTCCTATATAGATAGATGAATTTGGAACTCTAAATCCAACATGGTTTGTAGTAGCTCTTTGAAACTTGCCAAAATAAAGTAGTTCTAATTTTTGTCTCTATGGTTTGTTTCCTCTTCAAGTAGCCCTAAGCAGAGACTGTGGAAAAGCACTTTCATTGAAAGGGCTTGCCAAGCTTCCAAGAAATTACGAGTTTCCGAAATACCAGCAAATATTTTTTCAACCAAACTTGATGATACGTGGTGGTAATGACAAGTACACAATTCCCACTTGGCTCACCAATTTTTGTTCTTCTAGGTTGAAGTTTTCGATTACAGTAGCAGTTTTTATTTTTAGGTTTCACTCTGTTCTCTCCTATATAGATAGATGAATTTGGAACTCTAAATCCAACATGGTTTGTAGTAGCTCTTTGCAAGTTGACAAAATAAAGTAGTTCTCAATTTTGCCTCTATGGTTTGTTTCCTCTTCAATTAGCCCTAGGCGCAGACTGTGCAAAAGCACTTTCATTGAGATGGGTTGCCAAGCTTCTAAGAATTAACGAGTTTCCGAAATACCAGCAAATATTTTTTCACCCAAACTTGATGATACTTGGTGGTAATGATCAGTACACAAATCCCACTTTGCTCACCGAATTTTGTTCTTCTAGATTGAAACATTCGTCTACAGTAGCAGTTTTTATATTTAGGTTTCCCTCTGTTCTCTCCTATATAGATAGATGAATTTGGAACTCTAAATCCAACATGGTTTGTAGTAGCTCTATGAAACTTGACAAAATAAAGGAGTTCTCCGTTTTGTCTCTATGGTTTGTTTCCTCTTCATGTAGCTCTAGGCACAGACTGTGGAAAAGCACTTTCACTGAGAGGGGTTACCAAGCTTCTAAGAAATAACAAGTTTCCGAAATACCAGCAAATATTTTTTCACCCAATTTTGATGATTCATGGTGGTAAAGATCAGGACACAAATCCCACTTGGCTCACCGAATTTTGTTCTTCTTGTTGAAGCGTTCGTCTACAGTAGCAGTTTTTATATTTATGTTTCCCTCTGTTCTCTCCTATATTGATATATGAGTTTGGAACTCTAAATCCAACATGGTTTGTATTAGCTCTTTGAAATTTGACAAAATAAAGGAGTTCTCCGTTTTGTATCTATGGTTTGTTTCCTCTTCAAGTAGCTCTAGGCACAGACTGTGGAAAAGCACTTTGATTGAGAGGGGTTGCCAAGCTTCTAAGAAATAAGGAGTTTCCGAAATACCAGTAAATACTTTTTCACCCAATGTTGATGATACGTGGTGGTAATGATCAGGACACAAATCCAACTTGGCTCACCGAATTTTCTTCTTCTAGGTTGAAGCGTTCATCTACAGTAACAGTTTTCATATTTAGGTTATCCTCTGTTCTCTCCTATATAGATAGATGAATTTGGAACTCTAAATCCAACATGGTTTGTAGTAGCTCTTTGAAAATTGACAAAATAAAAAGTTCTCAGTTTTGTCTCTATGGTTTGTTTCCTCTTCAAGTAGCTCTAGGCACAGACTGTAAAAAAGCACTTTCATTGAGAGGGTTCCCAAGTTTCTAATAAATAACATGTTTCCGAAATACCAGGAAATATTTTTTCACCCAATCTTGATGATACTTTGTGGTAATGATCAGGATACAAATCCCACTTGGCTCACCGAATTTTCTTCTTCTAGGTTGAAGCGTTCATCTACAGTAGCAGTTTTCATATTTAGGTTTTCCTCTGTTCTCTCCTATATAGATATATGAATTTGGAACTCTAAATCCAACATGGTTTGTAGTAGCTCTTTTTGAAACTTGACAAAAAAAAAGTAGTTCTCAGTTTTGTCTCTATGGTTTGTTTCCTCTTCAAGTAGCCCTAAGCAAAGACTGTGGAAAAGCACTTTCATTGAAAGGGGTTGCCAAGCTTCCAAGAAATTACGTGTTTCAGAAATACCAGCAAATATTTTTTCACCCAATCTTGATGATACTTGGCGGTAATGATCAGGACACAAATCCCACTTGGCTCACCGAATTTTGTTCTTCTAGGTTGAAGCATTCGTCTACAGTAGCAGTTTTCATATTTAGGTTTCCCTCTGTTCTCTCCTATATAGATAGATGAATTTGGAACTCTAAATCCAACATGGTTTGTAGTAGCTCTTTAAAACTTGACAAAATAAAAAAGTTCTCAGTTTTGTCTCTATGTTTTTTTTCCTCTTCAAGTAGCTCTAGGCACAGACTGTGGAAATGCACTTTCATTGAGAGGGTTTGCCAAGCTTCTAAGAAATAACGAGTTTCTGAAATACCATCAAAATTTTTTCACCCAATCTTGATGATACATGGTGGTAATGATCAGGACACAAATTCCACTTGGCTCACCGAATTTTGTTCTTCTAGGTTGAAGCGTTTGTCTACAGTAGCAGTTTTTAAATTTAGGTTTCCCTCTGTTCTCTCCTA
The DNA here is from genome assembly GCF_048772815.1 of Callospermophilus lateralis. NCBI lineage: Eukaryota > Metazoa > Chordata > Mammalia > Rodentia > Sciuridae > Callospermophilus > Callospermophilus lateralis. The sequence goes on from NW_027515812.1 coordinate 17,864, forward strand.
TATAGATAGATGATTTTGGAACTCAAAATCCAACATGGTTTGTAGTAGTTCTTTGAAACTTGACAAAAAAAGTAGGTCTCAGTTTTGTCTCTATGGTTTGTTTCCTCGTCAAGGAGCCCTAAGCAGAGACTGTGGAAAAGCAATTTCATTGAAAGGGGTTGACAAGCTTCCAAGAAATTACGAGTTTCCGAAATACCAGCAAATATTTTTTCACCCCATCTTGATGATATGTGGTGGTAATGATAAGTACACAAATCCCACTTGGCTCACCAATTTTTGTTCTTTTAGGTTGAAGCGTTCGTTTACAGTAGCAGTTTTTATTTTTAGGTTTCACTCTGTTCTCTCCTATATAGATATATGAATTTGGAACTCTAAATCCAACAGGGTTTGTAGTAGCTCTTTGAAACTTGACAAAATAAAGTAGTTCTCAATTTTGTCTTTCTGGTTTGTTTCTCTTCAATCAGACCTAGGCACAGACTGTGGAAAAGCACTTTAATTGAGAGGGTTTGCCAAGCTTCTAAGAATTAACGAGTTTCGGAAAGACCAGGAAATATTTTTTCACCCAAACTTGATGATACTTGGTGGTAATGATTAGGACACAAATCCCACTTTGCTCACCGAATTTTGTTCTTCTAGGTTGAAGCGTTCGTCTACAGTAGCAGTTTTTATATTTAGGTTTTCCTGTGTTCTCTGCTATATAGATAGATGCATTGGGAACTCTAAATCCAACATGTTTTTTAGTAGCTCTTTGATACTTGATAAAAGAAAGGCGTTCTCAGTTTTGTCTCTATGGTTTGTTTTTTCTTCAAGTAGCCCTAGGCACAGACTGTGGAAAACCACTTTCATTGAGAGGGGTTGCTAAGCTTCGAAGAAATAACGAGTTTCAGAAATACCAGCAAATATTTTTTCAACCAATCTTGATGATACTTGGTGGTCATAATCAGTACACAAATCCCACTTGGCTCACCAAATTTTGTTCTTCTAGGTTGAAGCGTTCATCTACATTAGCAGTTTTTATATTTAGGTTTCCTTCTGTTCTCTCTATATAGATAGATAAATCTGGAACTCTAAATCCAACATGGTTTGTAGCATCTCTTTGAAACTTGACAAAATAAAGGAGTCTTTCTCTGTTTTTGCTCTATTGGTTTCCTCTTCAAGTATATCTAGGCACAGACTGTGGAAAAGCACTTTCATTGAGAGGGGTTGCCAAGCTTCCAAGAAATTACGAGTTTCTGAAATACCAGCAAATATTTTTCAACCAAACATGATGATACTTGGGGGCAATGACAAGCACACAAATCCCACTTGGCTCACCAATTTTTGTTCTTCTAGGTTGAAGCCTTCGTTTACAGTAGCAGTTTTTATTTTTAGGTTTCACTCTGTTCTCTCCTATATAGATAGATGAATTTGGAACTCTAAATCCAACATGGTTTGTAGTAGCTCTTGAAACTTGACAAAATAAATAGTTCTCAATTTTGTCTATAGTGTTTGTTTCCTCTTGAATTTGCCCTAGCACAGACTGTGGAAAAGCACTTTCATTGAGATGGGTTGCCAATCTTCTAAGAATTAACGAGTTTCCGAAATACCAGCAAATATTTTTTCACCCAATCTTGATGATACTTGGTGGTAATGATCAGTACACAAATCGCACTTGGCTCACCGAATATTGTTCTTCTAGGTTGAAGCGTTCGTCTACAGTAGCAGTTTTTATATTTAGGTTTCCTCTGTTCTCTTCTATATAGATAGATGAATTTGGATCTCTAAATCCAACATGGTTTGTAGTAGCTCTTTGAAACTTGACAAAATAAAAAGTTCTCAGTTTTGTCTCTATGGTTTGTTTCCTCTTCAAGTAGCTCTAGGCACAGACTGTGGAAAAGCACTTTCATTGAGAGGGGTTCCCAAGTTTCTAATAAATAACATGTTTCCGAAATACCAGGAAATACTTTTTCACCCAATCGTGATGACACTTTGTGGTAATGATCAGGATACAAATCCCACTTGGCTCACCGAATTTTCTTCTTCTAGGTTGAATCGTTCATCTACAGTAGCAGTTTTCATATTTAGGTTTTCCTCTGTTCTCTCCTATATAGATAGATGAATTTGGAACTATAAATCCAACATGGTTTGTAGTAGCTCTTTGAAACTTGACAAAAAAAAGTAGTTCTCAGTTTTGTCTCTATGGTTTGTTTCCTCTTCACATAGCCCTAAGCAAAGACTGTGGAAAAGCACTTTCATTGAAAAGGGTTGCCAAGCTTCCAAAGAAATTACGAGTTTTCGAAATACCAGCAAATATCTTTTCACCCAAGCTTGATGATACGTGGTGGTAATGACAAGTACACAAATCCCACTTGGCTCACCAATTTTTGTTCTTCAATGTTGAAGCGTTCGTTTACAGTAGCAGTTTATATTTTTAGGTTTCACTCTGTTCTCTCCTATATAGATAGATAAATTTGGAACTCTAAATCCAACATGGTTTTTAGTAGCTCTTTGATACTTGACAAAATAAAGGAGCTCTCAGTTTTGTCTCTATGGTTTGTTTCCTCTTAAAGTAGCTCTAGGCACAGACTGTGGAAAAGCACTTCATTGAGAGGGGTTGAAAAGCTTCTTAGAAATAACGAGTTTCCGAAATACCAGCAAATATTTTTTCACCAATCTTGATGATACTTCGCGGTAATGATCAGGACACACATCCCACTTGGCTCACCGAATTTTGTTCTTCTAGGTTGAAGCGTTCATCTACAGTAGCAGTTTTCATATTTAGGTTTCCCTCTCTTCTCTCCTATATAGATAGATGAATTTGGAACTCTAAATCCAACATGGTTGTAGTAGCTATTTGAAACTTGACAAAATAAAAAAGTTCTCAGTTTTGTCTCTATGGTTTGTTTCCTCTTCAAGTAGCTCTAGGCACAGACTGTGGAAAAGCACTTTCATTGAGAGGGATTGCCAATCTTCTAAGAAATAACAAGTTTCCGAAATACCAGGAAATATTTTTCATCCAATCTTGATGATTCTTGGTGGTAATGATGAGGACACAAATCCCACTTGGCTCACCGAATTTTGATCTTCTAGGTTGAAGCGTTTGTCTACAGTCGCAGTTTTTATATTTAGGTTCCTCTGTTCTCTCCGATATAAATACATGAATTTGGAACTCTAAATCCAACATGGTTTGTAGTAGCACTTTGAAAGTTGACAAAAAAAAGTAATTCTCAGTTTTGTCTCTATGGTTTGTTTTCTCTTCACGTAGCCCTAAGCAAAGACTGTGGAAAAGCACTTTCATTGAAAAGGTTTGCCAAGCTTCCAAAGAAATTACAAGTTTCCGAAATAACAGCAAATATTTTTTCACCAAATCTTGATGATAATTAGTGGTAATAATCAGTACAAAAATCCCACATGCGTCACCTAATTTTGTTCTTCTATGTTGAAGCGTTCGTCTACAGTAGCAGTTTTATATTTAGGTTTAACTCTGTTCTCTCCTATATAGATAGATGAATTTGGAACTCTAAATCCAATATGGTTTGTAGTAGCTCTTTTTGAAACTTGACAAAAAAAAGTAGTTCTCAGTTTTGTCTCTATGGTTTGTTTCCTCTTCAAGAAGCTCTAGGCACAGACTGTGGAAAATCACTTTCATTGAGAGGGGTTGCCAAGGTTCTAAGAAATAACGAGTTCTGAAATACCAGCAAATATTTTTTCAACCAGAAGTGATGATACCTGGTGGTAATGATCAGGACACAAATCCCACTTGGCTCACCGAATTTTCTTCCTCTAGGTTGAAGCGTTCGTCTACAGTAGCAGTTTTTATATTTGGGTTTGCCTCTGTTCTCTCCTATATAGATAGATGAATTTGGAACTCTAAATCCAACATGGTTTGTAGTAGCTCTTTGAAACTGGATAAAATAAAGGAGTTCTCATTTTTGTCTCTATGGTTTGCTTCCTCTTCAAGTAGCCCTAAGCAAAGACTGTGGAAAGCACTTTCATTGAGAGGGGTTGCCAAGCTTCTAAGAAATAACGAGTTTCCGAAACACCAGCAGATATTTTTTCACATAATCTTGATGATACTTGGTGGTAATGATCAGTACATCAATCCCAATTGGCTCACAAAATTTTGTTTTTCTAGGTTGAAGCGTTCGTCTACAGTAGCAGTTTTTATATTTAGGTTTCCCTCTATTCTCTCCTATATATATAGATGAATTTGGAACACTAAATCCAACATGGTTTGTAGTAGCTCTTTGAAACTTGACAAAATAAAGGAGTTCTCAGTTTTCTCTCTATGGTGTGTTTCCTCTTCAATTAGCTCTAGGCACAGACTGTGGAAAAGCACTTTCATTGAGAGGGGTTGCAAAGCTTCTAAGAAATAACGAGGTTCTGAAATACCATGATATATTTTTAAACCCAATCTTGATGATACTTGGTGGTAATGATCAGGACACAAATCCCACTTGGCTCACCGAATTTTGTTCTTCTAGGTTGAAGCGTTCGACGACAGTAGCAGTTTTTATATTTAGGTTTCCCTCTGTTCTCTCCTATATACATAGATGAATTTGGAACTCTAAATCCAACATGGTTTGTATTAGCTCTTTGTAACTTGACAAAATAAAGGAGTTCTCCGTTTTGTCTCTATGGTTTGTTTCCTCTTCAAGTAGCCCTAAGCAAAGACTGGGGAAAAGCACTTTCATTGAAAGGGGTTGCCAAGCTTCCAAGAAATTAAGAGTTTCCGAAATACCAGCAGATATTTTTTCAACCAATCGTGATGATACGTGGTGGTACTGACAAGTACACAAATCACACATGGCTCACCAATGTTTGTTCTTCTAGGTTGAAGCGTTCGTTTACAGTAGCAGTTTTTATTTTAGGTTTCACTCTGTTCTCTCCTATATAGATAGATGAATTTGGAACTCTAAATGCAACATGGTTTTTAGTAGCTCTTCGATACTTGACAAAATAAAGGAGTTCTCAGTTTTGTCTCTATGGTTTGTTTCCTCTTCAAGTAGCCCTAGGCACAGACTGTGGAAAAGCACTTTCATTGAGATGGGTTGCCAAGCTTCTAAGAAATAACGAGTTTCCGAAATACCAGCAAATATTTTTTCACCCAATCTTGATGATACTTGGTGGTAAGGATCAGTACTTAAATCCCACTTGGCTCACCAAATTTTGTTTTTCTAAGTTGAAGCGTTCGTCTACAGTAGCAGTTTTTATATTTAGGTTTCCCTCTATTCTCTCCTATATAGATAGAAGAATTTGGAACTCTAAATCCAACATGGTTTGTAGTAGCTCTTTGAAACTTGACAAAATAAAGGAGTTCTCAGTTTAGTCTCTATGGTTTGTTTCGCCTTCAAGAAGCTCTAGGCACAGACTGTGGAAAAGCACTTTCATTGAGAGGGGTTGCCAAGCTTCTAAGAAATCACGAGTTTCCGAAATACCAGCAAATATTTTTTCAACCAATCTTGATGATACGTGGTGGTAATGATCAGGACAAAAATCCCACTTGGCTCACCGAATTTTCTTCCTCTAGGTTGAAGCGTTCGTCTACAGTAGCAGTTTTTATATTTGGGTTTCCCTCTGTTCTCTCCTATATAGATAGATGAATTTGGAACTCTAAATCCAACATGGTTTGTAGTAGCTCTTTGAAACTTGATAAAATAAAGGAGTTCTCATTTTTGTCTCTATGCTTTGTTTCCTCTTCAAGTAGCCCTAAGCAAAGACTGTGGAAAAGCACTTTCATTGAGCGGGGTTGCAAAGCTTCTAAGAAATAACGAGGTTCTGAAATACCAGGATATATTTTAAACCCAATCTTGATGATACTTGGTGGTAATGATCAGGACACAAATCCCACTTGGCTCACCGAATTTTGTTCTTCTAGGTTGAAGCGTTCGACTACAGTAGCAGTTTTTATATTTAGGTTTCCCTCTGTTCTCTTCTATATACATAGATGAATTTGGAACTCTAAATCCAACATGGTTTGTATTAGCTCTTTGTAACTTGACAAAATAAAGGAGTTCTCCGTTTTGTCTCTATGGTTTGTTTCCTCTTCAAGTAGCCCTAAGCAAAGACTGGGGAAAAGCACTTTCATTGAAAGGGGTTGCCAAGCTTCCAAGAAATAAAGAGTTTCCGAAATACAAGCAAATATTTTTTCACCAAACTTGATGATACTTGGTGGTAATGATCAGTACACAAATCCCACTTGGCTCACCAAATTTTGTTCTTCTAGGTTGAAGCGTTCGTCCACAGTAGCAGTTTTTATATTGAGGTTTCACTCTGTTCTGTCATATATTGATAGATGAATTTGCAACTCTAAATCCAACAAGGTTTGTAGTAGCTCTTTGAAACTTGACAATATAAAGGAGTTCTCAGTTTTGTCTTTATGCTTTGTTTCCGCTTCAAGTAGCCCTTGGCACAGACTGTGGAAAAGCAATTTCATTGAGAGGACTTGCCAATCTTCTAAGAAATAACGAGTTTCCGAAATATCAGCAAATATTTTTTCACCCAATCTTGATGATACTTGGTGCTAATGATCAGTACACATTTCCCACTTGGCTCACCAAATTTTGTTCTTCTATGTTGAAGCGTTCGTCTAAAGTTGCAGTTTTTATATTTAGGTTTCCCTCTGTTCTCTCCTATATAGTTAGATGAATTTGGAACTCTAAATCCAACATGGTTTGTAGTAGCTCTTTGAAACTTGACAATATAAAGGAGTTCTCAGTTTTGTCTCTATGGTTTGTTTCCTCTTCAAGTAGCCCTCGGCACAGACTGTGGAAGAGCACTTTCATTGAAATGGGTTGCAAAGCTTCTAAGATATAACGAGTTTCCGAAATACCAGCAAATATTTTTTCACCCATACTTGATGATACTTGGTGGTAATGATCAGTACACAAATTGCACTTCGCTCACCAAATTTTCTTCTTCTAGTTTGAAGCTTTCGTATACAGTAGCAGTATTTATATTTAGGTTTCCCTCTGTTATCTCCTATATAGTTAGATGAATTTGGAACTCTAAATCCAACATGGTTTGTAGTAGCTCTTTGAAACTTGACAATATAAAGGAGTTCTCAGTTTTGTCTCTATGGTTTGTTTCCTCTTCAAGTAGCCCTAGGCACAGACTGTGGAAAAGCACTTTCATTGAGATGGGTTGCCAAGCTTCTAAGAAATAACGAGTTTCCGAAATACCAGCAAATATTTTTTCACCCAAACTTGATGATACTTGGTGGTAATGATCAGTACACAAATCCCACATGGCTCACCAAATTTTGTTCTTCTAGTTTGAAGGTTTCGTCTACAGTAGCAGTTTTTATATTTAGGTTTCCCTCTGTTCTCTCCTATATAGTTAGATGAATTTGGAACTCTAAATCCAACATGGTTTGTAGTAGCTCTTTGAAACTTGACAATATAAAGGAGTTCTCAGTTTTGTCTCTATGGTTTGTTTCCTCGTCAAGTAGCCCTAGGCACAGACTGTGGAAAGCACTTTCATTGAGAGGGGTTGCCAAGCTTCTAAGAAATTACGATTTTCCGAAATACCAGCAAATATTTTTTCACCCAATCTTGATGATACTTGTTGCTAATGATCAGTACACAAATCCCACTTGGCTCACCAAATTTTGTTCTTCTAGGATGAAGCATTCGTCTACAGTAGCAGTTTGTATATTTAGGTTTCCCTCTGTTCTCTCCTATATAGATAGATGAATTTGGAACTCTAATTCCAACATGGTTTGTAGTAGCTCTTTGAACCTTGACAAAATAAAGGAGTTCTCAGTTTTGTCTCTATGGTTTATTTCCTCTTCAAGTAGCCCTAGGCACAGACTGTGGAAAAGCACTTTCATTGAGATGGGTTTCCAAGCTTCTAAGAAATAACGATTTTCAGAAATACCAGCAAATATTTTTTCAACCAAACTTGATGATACTTGGTGGTAATGATCAGTACACAAATCCAATTTGGCTCACGAAATTTTGTTCTTCTAGTTTGAAGCTTTTGTCTACAGTAGCATTATTTATATTTATGGTTCCCTCTGTTCTCTCATATATAGATAGATGAATTTGGAACTCTAAATTCAACATGGTTTGTAGTAGCTCTTTGAAACTTGACGAAATAAAGGAGTTCTAAGTTTTGTCTCTATGGTTTGTTTCCTCTTCAAGTAGCCCTAGGCACAGACTGTGGAAAGCACTTTCATTGAGATAGTTGCCAAGCTTCTAAGAAATAAAGAGTTTCGGAAATACCAGCAAATATTTTTTCACCCAATCTTGATGATACGTGGTGGTAATGATCGGTACACAAATCCCACTTGGTTCACCAAATTTTGTTTTTCTAGGTTGAAGCCTTCGTCTACAGTAGCAGTTTTTATATTTAGGTTTCCCTCTGTGTTCTCCTATGTAGATAGATGAATTTGGAACTCTAATTCCAACATGGTTTGTAGTAGCTCTTTGAAACTTGACAAAATAAAGGAGTTCTCAGTTTTGTCTCTATGGTTTGTTTCCTCTTCAAGTAGCCCTAGGCACAGACTGTGGAAAGCACTTTCATTGAGATGGGTTGCCAAGCTTCTAAGTAGTAACGATTTTCCGAAATACCAGGAAATATTTTTTCACCCAATCTTGATGATACTTGGTGGTAATGATCAGTATACAAATCCCACTTGGCTCACCAAATTTTGTTCTTCTAGGTTGAAGCGTTCGTCTACAGTAGCAGTTTTTATATTTAGGATTCCCTCTGTTCTCTCATATATAGATAGATGAATTTGGAACGCTAAATCCAACATGGTTTGTAGTAGTTCTTTGAAAGTTGCCAAAATAAAGGAGTTCTCAGTTTTGTCTCTATGGTTTGTTTCCTCTTCAAGTAGCCCTAGGCACAGACTGTGGGAAAGCACTTTCATTGAGAGGGGTTGCCAAGCTCATAAGAAATTACGAGTTTCCGAAATACCAGCAAATATTTTTTCACCCAATCTTGATGATACTTGGTGGTAATGATCGGTACACAAATCCCACTTGGCTCACGAAATTTTTTTCTTCTAGTTTGAAGCGTTCGTCTACAGTAGCAGTTTTTGTATTTAGGTTTCCCTCTGTTCTCTCCTATATAGATAGTTGAATTTGGAACTCTAAATCCAACATGGTTTGTAGTAGCTCTTTGAAACTTGATAAAATATAGTAGTTCTCAGTTTTGTCTCCATGGTTTGTTTCCTCTTCAAGTACCCCTTGGCACAGACTGTGGAAAAGCACTTTCATTGAGAGGGGTTGCCAAGCTTCTAAGAAATAACGAGTTTCCAAAATACCAGCAAATATTTTTTCACCCAATCTTCATGCTACTTGTTGCTAATGATCAGTACACATTTCCCACTTGGCTCACCTAATTATTTTCTTCTAGGTTAAAGCGTTCGTCTACAGTAGCAGTTTTTATATTTAGGTTTCCCTCTGTTCTCTCCTATATAGATAGATGATTTTGGAACTCTAAATCCAACATGGTTTGTAGTAGCTCTTTGAAACTTGACAAAATAAAAGAGTTCTCAGTTTTGTCTCCATGGTTTGTATCCTCTTCAAGTATCCCTAGGCACAGACTGTGGAAAGCACTTTCATTGAGATGGGTTGCCAAGCTTCTAAGAAATAACGAGTTTCCAAAATACCAGCAAATATTTTTTCACCCAAACATGATGATACTTGGTGGTAATGATCAGTACACAAATTCCACTTGGCTCACCAAATTTTGTTCTTCTAGTTTGAAGCTTTCGTCTACAGTAGCAGTTTTTATACTTAGGTTTCCCTCTGTTCTCTCCTATATAGATAGTTGAATTTGGAACGCTAAATCCAACATGGATTGTAGTAGCTCTTTGAAACTTGACAAAATAAAAAAGTTCTCTTTTTGTCTCTATGGTTTGTTTCCTCTTCAAAAAGCCCTAGGCACAGACTGTGGAAAAGCACTTTCATTGAGAGGGGTTGCCAAGCTTCTAAGAAATAACGAGTTTCCGAAATACCAGCAAATATTTTTTCACCCAATCTTGATGATACGTGGTCGAAATGATCAGTACACAAATCCCACTTGGCTCACGAAATTTTTTTCTTCTAGTTTGAAGCTTTCGTATACAGTAGCAGTTTTTGTATTTACGTTTCCCTCTGTTCTCTCCTATATAGTTAGATGAATTTATAACTCTAAATCCAACATGGTTTGTAGTAGCTCTTTGAAACTTGACAATATAAAGGAGTTCTCAGTTTTGTCTCTATGGTTTGTTTCCTCTTCAAGTAGCCCTCGGCACAGACTGTGGAAGAGCACTTTCATTGAAATGGGTTGCAAAGCTTCTAAGATATAACGAGTTTCCGAAATACCAGCAAATATTTTTTCACCCATACTTGATGATACTTGGTGGTAATGATCAGTACACAAATTGCACTTGGCTCACCAAATTTTCTTTTTCTAGTTTGAAGCTTTCGTATACAGTAGCAGTATTTATATTTAGGTTTCCCTCTGTTATCTCCTATATAGATAGATGAATTTGGAACTCTAAATCCAACATGGTTTGTAGTAGCTCTTTGAAACTTGACAAAATAAAGGAGTTCTCAGTTTTGTCTCCATGGTTTGGTTCCCCTTCAAGTAGCCCTAGGCACAGACTGTGGAAAAGCACTTTCATTGAGATGGGTTGCCAAGCTTCTAAGAAATAACGAGTTTCCGAAATACCAGCAAATATTTTTTCTCCCAAACTTGATGATACTTGGTGGTAATGATCAGTACACAAATCCCACATGGCTCACCAAATTTTGTTCTTCTAGTTTGAAGCTTTCGTCTACAGTAGCAGTTTTTATATTTAGGTTTCCCTCTGTTCTCTACTATATAGATAAATGAATTTGGAACTCTAAATAAAACATGGTTTGTAGTAGCTCTTTGAAACTTGACAAAATAAAGGAGGTCTTTGTTTTGTTTCTATGGTTTGTTTAATGTTCAAGGAGCCCGAGGCACAGACTGTGGAAAAGCACTTTCATTGAGAGGGGTTGCCAAGCTTCTAAGAAATAACGAGTTTCCGTAATACCAGCAAATATTTTTTCACCCAAACTAGATGATACTCGGTACTAATGATCAGTACACAAATCCCACTTCGCTCACCAAATTTTGTTCTTCTAGGTTGAAGCGTTCGTCTACAGTAGCAGTTTTTATATTTAGGTATCACTCTGTTCTCTCCTATATAGATAGATGAATTTGGAACTCTAAATCCAACATGGTTTGTAGTAGCTCTTTGAAACTTGACAAACTAATGGAGTTCTCTGTTTTGTCTCTATGGTTTGTTTCCTCTTCAATTAGCCCTAGGCACAGACTGTGGAAAGGCACTTTCACTGAGAAGGGTTGGCAAGCTTCAAAGAAATAACGAGTTTCCGAAATACCAGCAAATATTTTTTCACCCAATCTTGATGATACTTGTTGCTAATGATCAGTACACAAATCCCACTTGGCTCAACAAATTTTGTTCTTCTAGGTTGAAGCGTTCGTCTACAGTAGCAGTTTTTATATTTAGGTTTCCCTCTGTTCTCTCCTATATAGATACATGAATTTGGAACTCTAAATCCAAAGTGGTTTGTAGTACCTCTTTTAAACTTGACAAAATAAAGTAGTTCTCAGTTTTCTCTCTATGGTTTGTTTAATCTTCAAGGAGCCCTAGGCACAGACTGTGGAAAAGCACTTTCATTGAGAGGGGTTGCAAGCTTCTAAGAAATAACGAGTATCCGAAATACCAGCAAATACTTTTTCACCCAATCTTGATGATACTTGGGGTAATGATCAATATAAAAATACCACTTGGGTCACCAAATATTGTTCTTCTAGGTGGAAGCGTTCGTGTACAGTAGCAATTTTTATATTTAGATTTCCCTCTGTTCTCTCCTATATAGATAGATGAATTTGGAACTCTAAATCCAACATGGTTTGTAGTAGATCTTGGAAACTTGAAAAATAAAGGAGTTCCCAGTTTTATCTCTATGGTTTGTTTCCTCTTCAAGTAGCCCTAGGCACAGACTGTGGAAAAGCAATTTCATTGAGAGGGGTTGCCAAGCTTCTAAGAAATAACGACTTTTCGAAATAGCAGCAAATATTTTTTCACCCAATCTTGATGATACTTGCTGGTAATGATCAGTACACAAATCCCACTTGGCTCACCAAATTTTGTTCTTCTAGGTTGAAGCGTTCGTCTACAGTTGCAGTTTTATATTTAGGTTTCACTCTGTTCTCTCATATATAATTAGATGAATTTGGAACTCTAAATAAAACGTGGTTTGTAGTAGCTCTTTGAAACTTGACAAAATAAAGGAGTTCTTAGTTTTGTCTCTATGGTTTGTTTAATCTTCAAGGAGCCCAAGGCACAGACTGTGGAAAAGCACTTTCATTGAGAGGGGTTGCCAAGCTTCTATGAAATAACGAGTTTCCGAAATACCAGCAAATATTTTTTCACTCAATCATGATGATACTTGGTGGTAATGATCAGTACACAAATCCCACTTGGCTCACCAAATTTTGTTCTTCTAGGTTGAAGCGTTCGTCTACAGTAGCAGTTTTTATATTTAGGTTTCACTCTGTTCTCTCATATATAGATAGAAGAATTTGGAACTCTAAATCCAACATGGTTACTAGTAGCTCTTTGAAACTTGACAAAATAAAGGAGCTCTCAGTTTTGTCTCTATGGTTTGTTTCCTCTTCAATAGCTCGAGGCACAGACTGTGGAAAAACACTTTCATTGAAAGGGGTGGCCAAGCTTTCAAGAAATAACGAGTTTCCGAAATACCAGCAAATATTTTTTCACCCAATCTTGATGATACTTGGTGGTAATGATCGGTACACAAATCCCACTTGACTCACCAAATTTTGTTCTTCTAGTTTGAAGCGTTCATTTAGAGTAGCAGTATATATTTTTAGGTTTCGATCTGTTCTCTCCTATATAGATAGATGAATTTGGAACTCTAAATCCAACATGGTTTGTAGTAGCTCTTTGAAACTTGACGAAGTACCAGAGTTCTCAGTTTTGTCCCTATGGTGTGGTTAATCTTCAAGGAGCCCTAGGCACAGACTGTGGAAATGCACTTTCATTGAGAGGGGTTGCCAAGCATCTAAGAAATAACGAGTTTCCAGAATACCAGCAAATATTTTTTCACCCAATCTTGATGATTCTTGGTGGAAATGATCAGTACACACATCAAACTTGGCTCACCAAATTTTGTTCTTCTAGTTTGAAGCGTTCGTCTACAGTAGCAGTTTTTATATTTAGGTTTCACTCTGTTCTCTCCTATATAGAAAGATGAATTTGGATCTCTAAATAAAACATGGTTTTTAGTAGGTCTTTGAAACTTTACAAAATAAAGGAGTTCTCAGTTTTGTCTCTATGGTTTCTTTAATCTTCAAGGAGCCCTAGGCATAGACTGTGGAAAAGCACTTTAATTAAGAGGGGTTGCCAAGCTTCTAAGAAATAACGAGTTTCCAAAAAACCAGCAAATATTTTTTCACCCAAACTTGATGATACTTGGTTGTAATGATCAGTACACAAATCCCACTTGGCTCACCAAATTTTGTTCTTCTACGTTGAAGCGTTCGTCTACAGTAGCAGTTTTTATATTGAGGTTTCACTCTGTTCTCTCATATATTTATAGATGAATTTGGAACTCTAAATCCAACATGGTTTGTAGTAGCTCTTTCAAACTTGACAAAATAAAGGAGTTCTCAGTTTTGTCTTTATGCTTTGTATCCGCTTCAAGTAGCCCTTGGCTCAGACTGTGGAAAAGCACTTTCATTGAGAGGGGTTGCCAATCTTCTAAGAAATAACGAGTTTCCGAAATATCAGCAAATATTTTTTCATACAATCTTGATGATACATGGTGCTAAAGATCAGTACACATTTCCCACTTGGCTCACCAAATTTTGTTCTTCTAGGTTGAAGCGTTCGTCTACAGTAGCAGTTTTTATATTTAGGTTTCCCTCTGTTCTCTCCTATATAGTTAGATGAATTTGGAACTCTAAATCCAACATGGTTTGTAGTAGCTCTTTGAAACTTGACAATATAAAGGAGTTCTCGGTTTTGTCTCTATGGTTTGTTTTCTCTTCAAGTAGCCCTAGGCACAGACTGTGGAAAAGCACTTTCATTGAGAGGGGTTGCCAAGCTTCTAAGAAATAACGAGTTTCCAAAATACTAGCAAATATTTTCTCACCCAATCTTGATGATACTTGGTGCTAATGATCAGTACACAAATCCCACTTGGCTCACCAAATTTTGTTCTTCTAGGTTGAAGCGTTCGTCTACAGTAGCAGTATTTATATTTATTTTTCACTCTATTCTCTCCTATATAGATAGATTAATTTGGAATTCTAAATCCAACATGGTTTGTAGTAGCTCTTTGAAACTTGAGAAAATAAAGGAGTTCTCAGTTTTGTCTCTACTCGTTTGTTTCCTCTTCAAGTAGCCCTCGGCACCGACTGTGGAAAAGCACTTTCATTGAAATGGGTTGCAAAGCTTCTAAGATATAACGAGTTTCCGAAATACCAGCAAATATTTTTTCACCCAATCTTGATGATACTTGGTGGTAATGATCAGTGCACAAATCCCTCTTGGCTCACCATATTTTGTTCTTCTAGGTTGAAGCATTCGTCTACAGTAGCAGTTTTTATATTTAGGTTTCACTCTGTTCTCTCATATATAGATAGAAGAATTTGGAACTCTAAATCCACATGGTTACTAGTAGCTCTTTGAAACTTGACAAAATAAAGGAGCTCTCAGTTTTGTCTCTATGGTTTGTTTCCTCTTCAAGTAGCTCGAGGCACAGACAGTGGAAAAGCACTTTCATTGAAAGGGGTGGCCAAGCTTCCAAGAAATAACGAGTTTCCGAAATACCAGCAAATATTTTTTCACCCAATCTTGATGATACTTGGTGGTAATGATCGGTACACAAATCCCACTTGACTCACCAAATTTTGTTCTTCTAGTTTGAAGCGTTCATTTACAGTAGCAGTTTATATTTTTAGGTTTCGATCTGTTCTCTCCTATATAGATAGATGAATTTGGAACTCTAAATCCAACATGGTTTGTAGTAGCTCTTTGAAACTTGACAAAGTACCGGAGTTCTCAGTTTTGTCTCTATGGTGTGTTTAATCTTCAAGGAGCCCTAGGCACAGACTGTGGAAATGCACTTTCATTGAGAGGGGTTGCCAAGCATCTAAGAAATAACGAGTTTCCAAAATACCAGCAAATATTTTTTCACCCAATCTTGATGATACTTGGTGGTAATGATCAGTGCACAAATCCCACTTGGCTCACCAAATTTTGTTCTTCTAGGTTCCAGCATTCGTCTACAGTAGCAGTTTTTATATTTAGGTTTCCCTCTGTTCTCTCCTATATAGATAGATGAATTTGGAACTCTAAATCCAACATGGTTTGTAGTAGCTCTTTGAAACATTACAAAATAAAGGAGTTCTCAGTTATGTCTCTATGGTTTGTTTCCTCTTCAAGTAGCCCTAGGCACAGACTGTGGAAAAGCAATTTCATTGAGAGGGGTTGCCAAGCTTCTAAGAAATAACGAGTTTCCAAAATACCAGCAAATATTTTTTCACCCAATCTTGATGATACTTGGTGGTAATGATCAGTACACAAATCCCACTTGGCTCACCAAATTTTGTTCTTCTAGGTTCCAGCATTCGTCTACAGTAGCAGTTTTTATATTTAGGTTTCTCTCTGTTTTCTCCTATACAGAAAGATGAATTTGGATCTCTAAATAAAACATGGTTTTTAGTAGGTCTTTGAAACTTTACAAAATAAAGGAGTTCTCAGTTTTGTCTCTATGGTTTGTTTAATCTTCAAGGAGCCCTAGGCACAGACTGTGGAAAAGCACTTTAATTAAGAGGGGTTGCCAAGCTTCTAAGAAATAACGAGTTTCCGAAAAACCAGCAAATATTTTTTCACCCAAACTTGATGATACTTGGTTGTAATGATCAGTACACAAATCCCACTTGGCTCACCAAATTTTGTTCTTCTACGTTCAAGCGTTCGTCTACAGTAGCAGTTTTTATATTGAGGTTTCACTCTGTTCTCTCATATATTTATGGATGAATTTGGAACTCTAAATCCAACATGGTTTGTAGTAGCTCTTTCAAACTTGACAAAATAAAGGAGTTCTCAGTTTTGTCTTTATGCTTTGTTTCCGCTTCAAGTAGCCCTTGGCTCAGAGTGTGGAAAAGCACTTTCATTGAGAGGGTTTGCCAATCTTCTAAGAAATAACGAGTTTCCGAAATATCAGCAAATATTTTTTCATCCAATCTTGATGATACATGGTGCTAATGATCAGTACACATTTCCCACTTGGCTCACCAAATTTTGTTCTTCTAGGTTGAAGCGTTCGTCTACAGGAGCAGTTTTTATATTTAGGTTTCCCTCTGTTCTCTCCTATATAGTTAGATGAATTTGGAACTCTAAATCCAACATGGTTTGTAGTAGCTCTTTGAAACTTGACAATATAAAGGAGTTCTCAGTTTTGTCTCTATGGTTTGTTTTTTCTTCAAGTAGCCCTAGGCACAGACTGTGGAAAAGCACTTTCATTGAGAGGGGTTGCCAAGCTTCTAAGAAATAACGAGTTTCCGAAATACTAGCAAATATTTTCTCACCCAATCTTGATGATACTTGGTGCTAATGATCAGTACACAAATCCCACTTGGCTCACCAAATTTTGTTCTTCTAGGTTGAAGCGTTCGTCTACAGTAGCAGTATTTATATTTATTTTTCACTCTATTCTCTCCTATATAGATAGATTAATTTGGAACTCTAAATCCAACATGGTTTGTAGTAGCTCTTTGAAACTTGAGAAAATAAAGTAGTTCTCAGTTTTGTCTCTATTTTTTGTTTCCTCTTCAAGTAGCCCTAGGCACAGACTGTGGAAAAGCACTTCCATTGAGAGGGGTTGCCAAGCTTCTAAGAAATAACGAGTTTCCGTAATACCAGCAAATATTTTTTCACCCAAACTAGATGATACTCGGTACTAATGATCAGTACACAAATCCCACTTCGCTCACCAAATTTTGTTCTTCTAGGTTGAAGCGTTCGTCTACAGTAGCAGTTTTTATATTTAGGTATCACTCTGTTCTCTCCTATATAGATAGATGAATTTGGAACTCTAAATCCAACATGGTTTGTAGTAGCTCTTTGAAACTTGACAAACTAATGGAGTTCTCTGTTTTGTCTCTATGGTTTGTTTCCTCTTCAATTAGCCCTAGGCACAGACTGTGGAAAGGCACTTTCACTGAGAAGGGTTGGCAAGCTTCAAAGAAATAACGAGTTTCCGAAATACCAGCAAATATTTTTTCACCCAATCTTGATGATACTTGTTGCTAATGATCAGTACACAAATCCCACTTGGCTCAACAAATTTTGTTCTTCTAGGTTGAAGCGTTCGTCTACAGTAGCAGTTTTTATATTTAGGTTTCCCTCTGTTCTCTCCTATATAGATACATGAATTTGGAACTCTAAATCCAAAGTGGTTTGTAGTACCTCTTTTAAACTTGACAAAATAAAGTAGTTCTCAGTTTTCTCTATGGTTTGTTTAATCTTCAAGGAGCCCTAGGCACAGACTGTGGAAAAGCACTTTCATTGAGAGGGGTTGCAAGCTTCTAAGAAATAACGAGTATCCGAAATACCAGCAAATACTTTTTCACCCAATCTTGATGATACTTGGGGTAATGATCAATATAAAAATCCCACTTGGGTCACCAAATTTTGTTCTTCTAGGTGGAAGCGTTCGTGTACAGTAGCAATTTTTATATTTAGATTTCCCTCTGTTCTCTCCTATATAGATAGATGAATTTGGAACTCTAAATCCAACATGGTTTGTAGTAGCTCTTTGAAACTTGAAAAATAAAGGAGTTCCCAGTTTTATCTCTATGGTTTGTTTCCTCTTCAAGTAGCCCTAGGCACAGACTGTGGAAAAGCAATTTCATTGAGAGGGGTTGCCAAGCTTCTATGAAATAACGACTTTTCGAAATAGCAGCAAATATTTTTTCACCCAATCTTGATGATACTTGCTGGTAATGTTCAGTACACAAATCCCACTTGGCTCACCAAATTTTGTTCTTCTAGGTTGAAGCGTTCGTCTACAGTTGCAGTTTTATATTTAGGTTTCACTCTGTTCTCTCATATATAATTAGATGAATTTGGAACTCTAAATAAAACGTGGTTTGTAGTAGCTCTTTGAAACTTGACAAAATAAAGGAGTTCTTAGTTTTGTCTCTATGGTTTGTTTAATCTTCAAGGAGCCCAAGGCACAGACTGTGGAAAAGCACTTTCATTGAGAGGGGTTGCCAAGCTTCTATGAAATAACGAGTTTCCGAAATACCAGCAAATATTTTTTCACCCAATCATGATGATACTTGGTGGTAATGATCAGTACACAAATCCCACGTGGCTCACCAAATTTTGTTCTTCTAGGTTGAAGCGTTCGTCTACAGTAGCAGTTTTTATATTTAGGTTTCACTCTGTTCTCTCATATATAGATAGAAGAATTTGGAACTCTAAATCCAACATGGTTACTAGTAGCTCTTTGAAACTTGACAAAATAAAGGAGCTCTCAGTTTTGTCTCTATGGTTTTTTTCCTCTTCAAGTAGCTCTAGGCACAGACTGTGGAAAAGCACTTTCATTGAGAGGGGTGGCCAAGCTTTCAAGAAATAACGAGTTTCCGAAATACCAGCAAATATTTTTTCACCCAATCTTGATGATACTTGGTGGTAATGATCGGTACACAAATCCCACTTGACTCACCAAATTTTGTTCTTCTAGTTTGAAGCGTTCATTTAGAGTAGCAGTATATATTTTTAGGTTTCGATCTGTTCTCTCCTATATAGATAGATGAATTTGGAACTCTAAATCCAACATGGTTTGTAGTAGCTCTTTGAAACTTGACGAAGTACCAGAGTTCTCAGTTTTGTCCCTATGGTGTGGTTAATCTTCAAGGAGCCCTAGGCACAGACTGTGGAAATGCACTTTCATTGAGAGGGGTTGCCAAGCATCTAAGAAATAACGAGTTTCCAGAATACCAGCAAATATTTTTTCACCCAATCTTGATGATTCTTGGTGGAAATGATCAGTACACACATCAAACTTGGCTCACCAAATTTTGTTCTTCTAGTTTGAAGCGTTCGTCTACAGTAGCAGTTTTTATATTTAGGTTTCACTCTGTTCTCTCCTATATAGAAAGATGAATTTGGATCTCTAAATAAAACATGGTTTTTAGTAGGTCTTTGA
The DNA here is from genome assembly GCF_048772815.1 of Callospermophilus lateralis. Classification (NCBI taxonomy): domain Eukaryota; kingdom Metazoa; phylum Chordata; class Mammalia; order Rodentia; family Sciuridae; genus Callospermophilus; species Callospermophilus lateralis. The sequence continues at coordinate 37,081 of NW_027515812.1, forward strand.
AACTTTACAAAATAAAGGAGTTCTCAGTTTTGTCTCTATGGTTTCTTTAATCTTCAAGGAGCCCTAGGCATAGACTGTGGAAAAGCACTTTAATTAAGAGGGGTTGCCAAGCTTCTAAGAAATAACGAGTTTCCAAAAAACCAGCAAATATTTTTTCACCCAAACTTGATGATACTTGGTTGTAATGATCAGTACACAAATCCCACTTGGCTCACCAAATTTTGTTCTTCTACGTTGAAGCGTTCGTCTACAGTAGCAGTTTTTATATTGAGGTTTCACTCTGTTCTCTCATATATTTATAGATGAATTTGGAACTCTAAATCCAACATGGTTTGTAGTAGCTCTTTCAAACTTGACAAAATAAAGGAGTTCTCAGTTTTGTCTTTATGCTTTGTATCCGCTTCAAGTAGCCCTTGGCTCAGACTGTGGAAAAGCACTTTCATTGAGAGGGGTTGCCAATCTTCTAAGAAATAACGAGTTTCCGAAATATCAGCAAATATTTTTTCATACAATCTTGATGATACATGGTGCTAAAGATCAGTACACATTTCCCACTTGGCTCACCAAATTTTGTTCTTCTAGGTTGAAGCGTTCGTCTACAGTAGCAGTTTTTATATTTAGGTTTCCCTCTGTTCTCTCCTATATAGTTAGATGAATTTGGAACTCTAAATCCAACATGGTTTGTAGTAGCTCTTTGAAACTTGACAATATAAAGGAGTTCTCGGTTTTGTCTCTATGGTTTGTTTTCTCTTCAAGTAGCCCTAGGCACAGACTGTGGAAAAGCACTTTCATTGAGAGGGGTTGCCAAGCTTCTAAGAAATAACGAGTTTCCGAAATACTAGCAAATATTTTCTCACCCAATCTTGATGATACTTGGTGCTAATGATCAGTACACAAATCCCACTTGGCTCACCAAATTTTGTTCTTCTAGGTTGAAGCGTTCGTCTACAGTAGCAGTATTTATATTTATTTTTCACTCTATTCTCTCCTATATAGATAGATTAATTTGGAACTCTAAATCAAACATGGTTTGTAGTAGCTCTTTGAAACTTGAGAAAATAAAGGAGTTCTCAGTTTTGTCTCTATGGTTTGTTTCCTCTTCAAGTAGCCCTCGGCACCGACTGTGGAAAAGCACTTTCATTGAAATGGGTTGCAAAGCTTCTAAGATATAACGAGTTTCCGAAATACCAGCAAATACTTTTTCACCCAATCTTGATGATACTTGGTGGTAATGATCAGTGCACAAATCCCTCTTGGCTCACCATATTTTGTCCTTCTAGGTTGAAGCATTCGTCTACAGTAGCAGTTTTTATATTTAGGTTTCACTCTGTTCTCTCATATATAGATAGAAGAATTTGGAACTCTAAATCCACATGGTTACTAGTAGCTCTTTGAAACTTGACAAAATAAAGGAGCTCTCAGTTTTGTCTCTATGGTTTGTTTCCTCTTCAAGTAGCTCGAGGCACAGACAGTGGAAAAGCACTTTCATTGAAAGGGGTGGCCAAGCTTCCAAGAAATAACGAGTTTCCGAAATACCAGCAAATATTTTTTCACCCAATCTTGATGATACTTGGAGCTAATGATCAGTACACATTTCCCACTTGCCTCACCAAATTTTGTTATTCTAGGTTGAAGCGTTCGTCTACAGTAGCAGTTTTTATATTTAGGTTTCCCTCTGTTCTCTCCTATACAGTTAGATAAATTTTTAACTCTAAATCCAACATGGTTTCTAGTAGCTCTTTGAAACTTGACAAAATGAAGGAGTTCTCAGTTTTGTCTCTATGGTTTGTTTCATCTTCAAGTAGCCCTAGGCACACACTGTGGAAAACCACTTTCATTGAGATGGGTTGCCAAGCGTCTAAGAAATAACGAGTTTCCGAAATACTAGCAAATGTTTTTTCATCCAATCTTGATGATACTTGGTGGTAATGATCAGTACACAAATCCCACTTGGCTCACCATATTTAGTTCTTCTAGCTTGAAGCGATCATCTACAGAAGCTTTTTTTATATTTAGGTTTCCCTCTGTTCTCTCCTATATAGATAGATGAATTTGGAACTCTAAATAAAACATGGTTTGTAGTAGCTCTTTGAAACTTGACACAATAAAGGAGTTCTCAGTTTTGTCTCTATGGTTTGTTTCCGCTTCAAGTAGCCCTAGGCACAGACTGTGGAAAAGCACTTTCATTGAGAGGGGTTGCCAAGCTTCTAAGACATTATGAGGTTCCGAAATACCAGCAAGTATTTTTTCACCCAATCTTGATGATACTTGGTGGTAATGATCAGTACACAAATCCCACTTGGCTCACCAAATTTTGTTATTCTAGGTTGAAGCTTTCGTCTACAGTAGCAGTTTTTATATTTAGGTTTCCCTCTGTTCTCTCCTATATAGATAGATGAATTTGGAACTCTAAATAAAACATGGATTGTAGTAGCTCTTTGAAACTTGACACAATAATGGAGTTCTCAGTTTTGTCTCTATGGTTTGTTTCCTCCTCAAGTAGCCCTAGGCACAGACTGTGGAAAAGCACTTTCATTGAGAGGGGTTGCCAAGCTTCTAAGAAATAAAGTGTTTCAAATACCAGCAAATATTAATTTCACCCAATCTTGATGATACTTGGTGGTAATAAATTAGTACACAAATCCCACTTGGCTCACCAAATTTTGTTCTTCTAGCTTGAAGCGTTCGTCTACAGTAGCAGTTTGTATATTTAGGTTTCACTCTTTTCTCTCATACATAGATAGATGAATTTGGAACTCTAAATCCAACATGGTTTGTAGTAGCTCTTTGAAAATTGACAAAATAAAGGAGTTCTCAGTTTTGTCTCTATGGTTTGTTTCCTCTTCAACTAGCCCTATGCATAGACTGTGTAAAAGCACTTTCATTGAGAGGGGTTGAAAAGCTTCTAAGAAATAACGCATTTCCGAAATACTAGCAAATATTTTTTCACCCAATCTTGATGATACTTGGTGCTAATGATCAGTACACATTCCACTTGGCTCACCAAATTTTGTTATTCTAGGTTGAAGCGTTCGTCTACAGTAGCAGTTTTTATATTTAGGTTTCCCTCTGTTCTCTCCTATATAGATAGATGAATTTGTTACTCTAAATAAAACATGGTTTGTAGTAACTCTTTGAAACTTGACACAATAAAGGAGTTCTCAGTTTTGTCTCTATGGTTTGTTTCCTCTTCAAGTAGCCCTAGGCACAAACTGAGAGGGGTTGCCAAGCTTCTAAGAAATAACGAGTTTCCGAAATACCAGCATATATTTTTTCACCCAATCTTGATGATACTTGGTGCTAATGATCAGTACACATTTCCCACTTGGCTCACCAAGTTTTGTTATTCTATGTTGAAGCGTTCGTCTACAGTAGCAGTTTTTATATTTAGGTTTCCCTCTGTTCTCTCCTATATAGATAGATGAATTTGGAACTCTAAATAAAACATGGTTTGTAGTAGCTCTTTGAAACTTGACACAATAAAGGAGTTCTCAGTTTTGTCTCTATGGTTTGTTTCCTCTTCAATTACCCTATGCACAAACTGTGGAAAAGCACTTTTATTGAGAGTGGTGGCCAAGCTTCTAAGAAATAACAAGTTTCCGAAATACCAGCAAATATTATTTCACCCAATCTTGATGATACTTGGTGGTAATGATCAGTACACAAATCCCCACTTGGCTCACCATATTTAGTTCTTCTAGCTTGAAGCGATCGTCTACAGTAGCAGTTTTTATATTTAGGTTTCACTCTGTTCTCTCATATATAGATAGATGAATTTGGAACTCTAAATCCAACATGGTTTGTAGTAGCTCTTTGAAACTTGACAAAATAAATGAGTTCTCATTTTTGTCTCTATGGTTTCTTTCCGCTTCAAGTAGCCCGAGGCACAGACTGCGGAAAAGCACTTTCATTGAGAGGGGTTGCCAAGCTTCTAAGAAATTACGAGGTTCCGAAATACCAGCAAATATTTTTTCACCCAATCTTGATGATACTTGGTGGTAATGATCAGTACAAAAATCCCACTTGGCTCACCAAATTTTGTTCTTCTAGGTTGAAGCGTTCGTCTACAGTAGCAGTTTTTATATTTAGGTTTCCCTCTGTTCTCTCCTATACAGTTAGATGAATTTGGAACTCTAAATCCAACATGGTTTGTAGTAGCTCTTTGAAACTTGACAAAATAAAGGAGTTCTCAGTTTTGTCTCTATGGTTTGTTTCCTCTTCAAGTAGCCCTAGGCACACACTGTGGAAAACCACTTTCATTGAGATGGGTTGCCAAGCGTCTAAGAAATAACAAGTTTCCGAAATACTAGCAAATATTTTTTCACCCAATCTTGATGATACTTGGTGGTAATGATCAGTACACAAATCCCACTTGGCTCACCAAATTTTGTTCTTCTAGTTTGAAGCGATCGTCTACAGTAGCAGTTTTTATATTTAGGTTTCCCTCTGTTCTCTCCTATATAGATAGATGAATTTGGAACTCTAAATAAAACATGGTTTGTAGTAGCTCTTTGAAACTTGACACAATAAAGGAGTTCTCAGTTTTGTCTCTATGGTTTGTTTCCTCTTCAATTAGCCCTATGCACAAACTGTGGAAAAGCACTTTTATTGAGAGGGGTGGCCAAGCTTCTAAGAAATAACAAGTTTTCGAAATACCAGCAAATATTATTTCACCCAATCTTGATGATACTTGGTGGTAATGATCAGTACACAAATCCCACTTGGCTCACCATATTTAGTTCTTCTAGCTTGAAGCGATCGTCTACAGTAGCAGTTATCATATTTAGGTTTCACTCTGTTCTCTCATATATAGATAGATGAATTTGGAACTCTAAATCCAACATGGTTTGTACTACCTCTTTCAAAATTGAAAAAATAATGAAGTTCTCAGTTTTGAGTCTATGGTTTGTTTCCTCTTCAACTAGCCCTAGGCACAGACTGTGTAAAAGCATTTTTATTGAGAGTGGTTGCCAAGCGTCTAAGAAATAACGAGTTTCCGAAATACCAGCAAATACTTTTTCACCCAATCTTGATGATACTTGGTGGTAATGATCAGCACACAAATCCCACTTGGCTCACCAAATTTTGTTCTTCTAGCTTGAAGCGTTCGTCTACAGTAGCAGTTTTTATATTTAGGTTTCACTCTGTTCTCTCATATATAGATAGATGAATTTGGAACTCTAAATCCAACATGGTTTGTAGTAGCTCTTTGAAAATTGACAAAATAAAGGAGTTCTCAGTTTTGTCTCTATGGTTTGTTTCCTCTTCAAGTATCCCTAGGCACAGACTGAGAGGGATTGCCAAGCTTCTAAGAAATAACGAGTTTCCGAAATACCAGCAAATAGTTTTTCACCCAATCTTGATGATACTTGGTGCTAATGATCAGTCCACATTTCCCACTTGGCTCACCAAGTTTTGTTATTCTATGTTGAAGCGTTCGTCTACAGTAGCAGTTTTTATATTTAGGTTTCCCTCTGTTCTCTCCTATATAGATAGATGAATTTGGAACTCTAAATAAAACATGGTTTGTAGTAGCTCTTTGAAACTTGACACAATAAAGGAGTTCTCAGTTTTGTCTCTATGGTTTGTTTCCTCTTCAATTACCCTATGCACAAACTGTGGAAAAGCACTTTTATTGAGAGGGGTGGCAAAGCTTCTAAGAAATAACAAGTTTCCGAAATACCAGCAAATATTATTTCACCCAATCTTGATGATACTTGGTGGTAATGATCAGTACACAATCCCACTTGGCTCACCATATTTAGTTCTTCTAGCTTGAAGCGATCGTCTACAGTAGCAGTTTTTATATTTAGGTTTCACTCTGTTCTCTCATATATAGATAGATGAATTTGGAACTCTAAATCCAACATGGTTTGTAGTAGCTCTTTGAAACTTGACAAAATAAATGAGTTCTCATTTTTGTCTCTATGGTTTCTTTCCGCTTCAAGTAGCCCGAGGCACAGACTGCGGAAAAGCACTTTCATTGAGAGGGGTTGCCAAGCTTCTAAGAAATTACGAGGTTCCGAAATACCAGCAAATATTTTTTCACCCAATCTTGATGATACTTGGTGGTAATGATCAGTACACAAATCCCACTTGGCTCACCAAATTTTGTTCTTCTAGGTTGAAGCGTTCGTCTACAGTAGCAGTTTTTATATTTAGGTTTCCCTCTGTTCTCTCCTATACAGTTAGATGAATTTGGAACTCTAAATCCAACATGGTTTGTAGTAGCTCTTTGAAACTTGACAAAATAAAGGAGTTCTCAGTTTTGTCTCTATGGTTTGTTTCCTCTTCAAGTAGCCCTAGGCACACACTGTGGAAAACCACTTTCATCGAGATGGGTTGCCAAGCGTCTAAGAAATAACTAGTTTCCGAAATACTAGCAAATATTTTTTCACCCAATCTTGATGATACTTGGTGGTAATGATCAGTACACAAATCCCACTTGGCTCACCAAATTTTGTTCTTCTAGTTTGAAGCGATCGTCTACAGTAGCAGTTTTTATATTTAGGTTTCACTCTGTTCTCTCATATATAGATAGATGAATTTGGAACTCTAAATCCAACATGGTTTGTAGTAGCTCTTTGAAAATTGACAAAATAAAGGAGTTCTCAGTTTTGTCTCTATGGTTTGTTTCCTCTTCAAGTAGCCCTAGGCACAGACTGAGAGGGGTTGCCAAGCTTCTAAGAAATAACGAGTTTCCGAAATACCAGCAAATAGTTTTTCACCCAATCTTGATGATACTTGGTGCTAATGATCAGTCCACATTTCCCACTTGGCTCACCAAGTTTTGTTATTCTATGTTGAAGCGTTCGTCTACAGTAGCAGTTTTTATATTTAGGTTTCCCTCTGTTCTCTCCTATATAGATAGATGAATTTGGAACTCTAAATAAAACATGGTTTGTAGTAGCTCTTTGAAACTTGACACAATAAAGGAGTTCTCAGTTTTGTCTCTATGGTTTGTTTCCTCTTCAATTACCCTATGCACAAACTGTGGAAAAGCACTTTTATTGAGAGGGGTGGCAAAGCTTCTAAGAAATAACAAGTTTCCGAAATACCAGCAAATATTATTTCACCCAATCTTGATGATACTTGGTGGTAATGATCAGTACACAAATCCCACTTGGCTCACCATATTTAGTTCTTCTAGCTTGAAGCGATCGTCTACAGTAGCAGTTTTTATATTTAGGTTTCACTCTGTTCTCTCATATATAGATAGATGAATTTGGAACTCTAAATCCAACATGGTTTGTAGTAGCTCTTTGAAACTTGACAAAATAAATGAGTTCTCATATTTGTCTCTATGGTTTCTTTCCGCTTCAAGTAGCCCGAGGCACAGACTGCGGAAAAGCACTTTCGTTGAGAGGGGTTGCCAAGCTTCTAAGAAATTACGAGGTTCCGAAATACCAGCAAATATTTTTTCACCCAATCTTGATGATACTTGGTGGTAATGATCAGTACACAAATCCCACTTGGCTCACCAAATTTTGTTCTTCTAGGTTGAAGCGTTCGTCTACAGTAGCAGTTTTTATATTTAGGTTTCCCTCTGTTCTCTCCTATACAGTTAGATGAATTTGGAACTCTAAATCCAACATGGTTTGTAGTAGCTCTTTGAAACTTGACAAAATAAAGGAGTTCTCAGTTTTGTCTCTATGGTTTGTTTCCTCTTCAAGTAGCCCTAGGCACACACTGTGGAAAACCACTTTCATTGAGATGGGTTGCCAAGCGTCTAAGAAATAACTAGTTTCCGAAATACTAGCAAATATTTTTTCACCCAATCTTGATGATACTTGGTGGTAATGATCAGTACACAAATCCCACTTGGCTCACCAAATTTTGTTCTTCTAGTTTGAAGCGATCGTCTACAGTAGCAGTTTTTATATTTAGGTTTCCCTCTGTTCTCTCCTATATAGATAGATGAATTTGGAACTCTAAATAAAACATGGTTTGTAGTAGCTCTTTGAAACTTGACACAATAAAGGAGTTCTCAGTTTTGTCTCTATGGTTTGTTTCCTCTTCAATTAGCCCTATGCACAAACTGTGGAAAAGCACTTTTATTGAGAGGGGTGGCCAAGCTTCTAAGAAATAACAAGTTTCCGAAATACCAGCAAATATTATTTCACCCAATCTTGATGATACTTGGTGGTAATGATCAGTACACAAATCCCACTTGGCTCACCATATTTAGTTCTTCTAGCTTGAAGCGATCGTCTACAGTAGCAGTTATTATATTTAGGTTTCACTCTGTTCTCTCATATATAGATAGATGAATTTGGAACTCTAAATCCAACATGGTTTGTACTACCTCTTTCAAAATTGACAAAATAATGAAGTTCTCAGTTTTGAGTCTATGGTTTGTTTCCTCTTCAACTAGCCCTAGGCACAGACTGTGTAAAAGCATTTTTATTGAGAGTGGTTGCCAAGCGTCTAAGAAATAACGAGTTTCCGAAATACCAGCAAATATTTTTTCACCCAATCTTGATGATACTTGGTGGTAATGATCAGCACACAAATCCCACTTGGCTCACCAAATTTTGTTCTTCTAGCTTGAAGCGTTCGTCTACAGTAGCAGTTTTTATATTTAGGTTTCACTCTGTTCTCTCATATATAGATAGATGAATTTGGAACTCTAAATCCAACATGGTTTGTAGTAGCTCTTTGAAAATTGACAAAATAAAAGAGTTCTCAGTTTTGTCTCTATGGTTTGTTTCCTCTTCAAGTATCCCTAGGCACAGACTGAGAGGGGTTGCCAAGCTTCTAAGAAATAACGAGTTTCCGAAATACCAGCAAATAGTTTTTCACCCAATCTTGATGATACTTGGTGCTAATGATCAGTACACATTTCCCACTTGGCTCACCAAGTTTTGTTATTCTAGGTTGAAGCGTTCGTCTACAGTAGCAGTTTTTATATTTAGGTTTCCCTCTGTTCTCTCTTATATAGATAGATGAATTTGGAACTCTAAATAAAACATGGTTTGTAGTAGCTCTTTGAAACTTGACAAAATAAAGGAGTTCTCAGTTTTGTCTCTATGGTTTGTTTCCTCCTCAAGTAGCCCTAGGCACAGACTGTGGAAAAGCACTTTCATTGAGAGGGGTTGCCAAGCTTCTAAGAAATAACGAGTTTCCGAAATACCAGCAAATATTATTTCACCCAATCTTGATGATACTTGGTGGTAATGATCAGTACACAAATCCCACTGGGCTCACCAAATTTTGATCTTCTACCTTGAAGCGTTCATCTACAGTAGCAGTTTTTATATTTAGGTTTCACTCTGTTCTCTCATATATAGATAGATGAATTTGGAACTCTAAATCCAACATGGTTTGTAGTAGCTCTTTGAAAATTGACAAAATAAAGGAGTTCTCAGTTTTGTCTTTATGGTTTGTTTCCTCTTCAAGTAGCCCTAGGCACAGATTGTGGAAAAGCACTTTCATTGAGAGGGGTTGCCAAGCTTCTAAGAAATAACGAGTTTCCGAAATACCAGCACATATTTTTCACCCAATCTTGATGATACTTGGTGCTAATGATAAGTACACATCTCCCACTTGGCTCACCAAATTTTGTTATTCTAGGTTGAAGCGTTCGTCTACAGTAGCAGTTTTTATGTTTAGGTTTCCCTCTGTTCTCTCCTATATAGTTAGATGAATTTGGAACTCTAAATAAAACATGGTTTGTAGTAGCTCTTTGAAACTTGACAAAATAAAGGAGTTCTCAGTTTTGTCTCTATGGTTTGTTTCCTCTTCAAGTAGCCCTAGGCACAGACTGTGGAAAAGCACTTTCATTGAGAGGGGTTGCCAAGCTTCTAAGAAATAACGAGTTTCCGAAATACCAGCAAATATTTTTTCACCCAATCTTGATGATACTTGTTGCTAATGATCAGTACACAAGTCCCACTTGGCTCACCAAATTTTGTTCTTCTAGGTTGAAGCGTTCGTCTACAGTAGCGTTTTTTATATTTAGGATTCCCTCAGTTCTCTCCTATATAGATAGATGAATTTGGAACTCTAAATAAAACATGGTTTGTAGTAGCTCTTTGAAACTTGACAAAATAAAGGAGTTCTCCGTTTTGTCTCTATGGTTTGTTTCCTCTTCAAGTAGCCCTAGGCACAGACTGTGGAAAAGCACTTTCATAGAGAGGGGTTGCCAAGTTTCTAAGTAATAACGAGTTTCCGAAATACCAGCAAATATTTTTTCACCCAATCTTGATGATACTTGGTGCTAATGATCAGTACACATCTCCCACTTGGCTCACCAAATTTTGTTATTCTAGGTTGAAGCGTTCGTCTACAGTAGCAGTTTTTATATTTAGCTTTCCCTCTGTTCTCTCCTATATAGTTAGATGAATTTGGAAATCTAAATCCAACATGGTTTGTAGTAGCTCTTTGAAACTTGACAGAATAAAGGAGTTCTCAATTTTGTCTTTATGGTTTGTTTCCTCTTCAAGTAGCCCTAGGCACACACTGTGGAAAAGCACTTTCATTGAGATGGTTTGCCAAGCTTCTAAGAAATAAGGAGTTTCCGAAATACCAGCAAATATTTTTTCACCCAATCTTGATGATACTTGGTGCTAATGATCAGTACACAAATCCCACTTTGCTCACCAAATTTTGTTCTTCTAGTTTGAAGCGATCGTCTACATTAGCAGTTTCTATATTTAGGTTTCCCTCCGTTCTCTCCTATATAGATAGATGAATTTAAAACTCTAAATAAAACATGGTGTGTAGTAGCTCTTTGAAACTTGACAAAATAAAGGAGTTCTCAGTTTTGTCTCTATGGTTTGTTTCCTCCTCAAGTAGCCCTAGGCACAGACTGTGGAAAAGCACTTTCATTGAGAGGGGTTACCAAGCTTCTAAGAAATAACGAGTTTCCGAAATACCAGCAAATATTATTTCACCCATTCTTGATGATACTTGGTGGTAATGATCAGTACACATATCTCACTGGGCTCACCAAATTTTGTTCTTCTAGCTTGAAGCGTTCGTCTACAGTAGCAGTTTTTATATTTAGGTTTCACTCTGTTCTTTCCTATATACATAGATGAATTTGGAACTCTAAATCCAACATGGTTTGTAGTAGCTCTTTGAAACTTGACACAATAAAGGAGTTCTCAGTTTTGTCTCTATGGTTTGTTTCCTCCTCAAGTAGCCCTAGGCACAGACTGTGGAAAAGCACTTTCATTGAGAGGGGTTGCCAAGCTTCTAAGAAATAAAGTGTTTCAAATACCAGCAAATATTATTTCACCCAAACTTGATGATACTTGGTGGTAATGATCAGTACACAAATCCCACTTGGCTCACCATATTTAGTTCTTCTAGCTTGAAGCGATCGTCTACAGTAGCAGTTTTATATTTAGGTTTCACTCTGTTCTCTCATATATAGATAGATGAATTTGGAAATCTAAATCCAACATGGTTTGTACTACCTCTCTCAAAATTTACAAAATAATGAAGTTCTCAGTTTTGAGTCTATGGTTTGTTTCCTCTTCAACTAGTCCTAGGCACAGACTGTGTAAAAGCATTTTCATTGAGAGTGGTTGCCAAGCGTCTAAGAAATAACGAGTTTCCGAAATACCAGCAAATATTTTTTCACCCAATCTTGATGATACTTGGTGCTAATGATCAGTACACATTTCCCACTTGGCTCACCAAATTTTGTTATTCTAGGTTGAAGCGTTCGTCTACAGTAGCAGTTTTTATATTTAGGTTTCCCTCTGTTCTCTCCTATATAGATAGATGAATTTGGAACACTAAATCCAACATGGTTTGTAGTAGCTCTTTGAAACTTGACAAAATAAAGGAGTTCTCAGTTTTGTCTCTATGGTTTGTTTAATCTTCAAGTAGCCCTAGGCACAGACTGTGGAAAAGCACTTTCATTGAGAGGGGTGGCCAAGCTTCTAAGAAATAACGAGTTTCCGAAATACCAGCAAATATTTTTTCACCCAATCTTGATGAAACTTGTTCCTAATAAACAGTACACAAATCCCACTTGGCTCACCAAATTTTGTTCTTCTAGGTTGAAGCGTTCGTCTACAGTAGCAGTTTATATATTTAGGTTTCCCTCTGTTCTCTCCTATACAGTTAGATGAATTTGGAACTCTAAATCCAACATGGTTTGTAGTAGCTCTTTGAAACTTGACAAAATGAATTAGTTCTCACTTTTGTCTCTATGGTTTGTTTCCTCTTCAAGTAGCCCTAGGCACACACTGTGGAAAACCACTGTCATTGAAATGGGTTGCCAAGCGTCTAAGAAATAACGAGTTTCCGAAATATTAGCAAATATTTTTTCACCCAATCTTGATAATACTTGGTGGTAATGATCAATACACCAATCCCACTTGGCTCACCAAATTTTGTTCTTCTAGTTTGAAGTGATCGTCTACAGTAGCAGTTTTTATATTTAGGTTTCCCTCTGTTCTCTCCTATATAGATAGATGAATTTGGAACTCTAAATAAAACATGGTTTGTAGTAGCTCTTTGAAACTTGACACAATAAAGGAGTTCTCAGTTTTGTCTCTATGGTTTGTTTCCTCTTCAAGTAGCCCTAGGCACAAACTGTGGAAAAGCACTTTTATTGAGAGGGATGACCAAGCTTCTAAGAAATAACGAGTTTCCGAAATACCAGCAAATATTATTTCACCCAATCTTGATGATACTTGGTGGTAATGATCAGTACACAAATCCCACTTGGCTCACCAAATTTAGTTCTTCTACCTTGAAGCGATCGTCTACAGTAGCAGTTTTTATATTTAGGTTTCACTCTGTTCTCTCTTATATAGATAGATGAATTTGGAACTCTAAATCCAACATGGTTTGTAGTCGCTCTTTGAAACTTGACAGAATAAAGGAGTTCTCAGTTTTGTCTTTATGGTTTGTTTCCTCTTCAAGTAGCCCTAGGCACACACTGTTGAAAAGCACTTTCATTGAGATGGGTGGATAAGCTTCTAAGAAATATGGAGTTTCCGAAATACCAGCAAATATTTTTTCACAAAATCTTGATGATACTTGGTGCTAATGATCAGTACACAAATCCCACTTTGCTCACCAAATTTTGTTCTTCTAGTTTGAAGCGATCGTCTACATTAGCAGTTTCTATATTTAGGTTTCCCTCCGTTCTCTCCTATATAGATAGATGAATTTAAAACTCTAAATAAAACATGGTGTGTAGTAGCTCTTTGAAACTTGACAAAATAAAGGAGTTCTCAGTTTTGTCTCTATGGTTTGTTTCCTCCTCAAGTAGCCCTGGGCACAGACTGTGGAAAAGCACTTTCATTGAGAGGGGTTGCCAAGCTTCTAAGAAATAACGAGTTTCCGAAATACCAGCAAATATTATTTCACCCATTCTTGATGATACTTGGTGGTAATGATCAGTACACATATCTCACTGGGCTCACCAAATTTTGTTCTTCTAGCTTGAAGCGTTCGTCTACAGTAGCAGTTTTTATATTTAGGTTTCACTCTGTTCTCTCCTATATACATAGATGAATTTGGAACTCTATATCCAACATGGTTTGTAGTAGCTCTTTGAAACTTGAAAAAATAAAGAAGTTTTCAGTTTTGTCTCTATGGTTTGTTTCCTCTTCATGTAGCCCTAGGCACAGACTGTGGAAAAGCACTTTCATTGAGAGGGGTTGCCAAGCTTCTAAGAAATTACGAGTTTCCGAAATACCAGCAAATATTTTTTCACCCAATCTTGATAATACTTGGTGCTAATGATCAGTACACATTTCCCACTTGGCTCACCAAATTTTGTTATTCTAGGTTGAAGCATTCGTCTACAGTAGCAGTTTTTATATTTAGGTTTCCCTCTGTTCTCTCCTATATAGATAGAAGAATTTGGAACTCTAAATAAAACATGGTTTGTAGTAGCTCTTTGAAACTTGACACAATAAAGGAGTTCTCAGTTTTGTCTCTATGGTTTGTTTCCTCTTCAAGTAGCCCTAGGCACAGACTGTGGAAAAGCACTTTCATTGAGAGGGGTTGCCAAGCTTCTAAGAAATAACGTGTTTCAAATACCAGCAAATATTATTTTACCCAATCTTGATGATACTTGGTGGTAATGATCAGTACACAAATCCCACTTGGCTCACCAAATTTTGTTCTTCTAGCTTGAAGCGTTCGTCTACAGTAGCAGTTTTTATATTTAGGTTTCACTCTTTTCTCTCATATATAGATAGATCAATTTGGAACTCTAAATCCAACATGGTTTGTAGTAGCTCTTTGAAACTTGACAAAATAAAGGAGTTCTCAGTTTTGTCTCTATGGTTTGTTTCCTCTTCAAGTAGCCCTAGGCACAGACTGTGGAAAAGCACTTTCATTGAGAGGGGTTGCCAAGCTTCTAAGAAATAACGAGTTTCCGAAATACCAGCAAATATTTTTTCACCCAATCTTGATGATACTTGTTGCTAATGATCAGGACACAAGTCCCACTTGGCTCACCAAATTTTGTTCTTCTAGGTTGAAGCGTCCGTCTACAGTAGCATTTTTTTATATTTAGGTTTCCCTCAGTTCTCTCCTATATAGATTGATGAATTTGGAACTCTAAATCCAACATGGTTTGTAGTAGCTCTTTGAAAATTGACAAAATAAAGAAGTTCTCCGTTTTCTCTCTATGGTTTGTTTCCTCTTCAAGTAGCCCTAGGCACAGACTGTGTAAAAGCACTTTCATTGAGAGGGGTTGCCAAGCTTCTAAGAAATAACGAGTTTCCGAAATACCAGCAAATATTTTTTCACCCAATCTTGATGATACTTGGTGCTAATGATCAGTACACATCTCCCAATTGGCTCACCAAATTTTGTTATTCTAGGTTGAAGCGTTCGTCTACAGTAGCAGTTTCTATATTTAGGTTTCCCTCTGTTCTCTCCTATATAGATAGATGAATTTGGAACTCTAAATAAAACATGGTTTGTAGTAGCTCTTTGAAACTTGACAAAATAAAGGAGTTCTCAGTTTTGTCTTTATTGTTTGTTTCCTCTTCAAGTAGCCCTAGGCACACACTGTGGAAAAGCACTTTCATTGAGATGGGTTGCCAAGCTTCTAAGAAAAAACGAGTTTCCGAAATACCAGCAAATATTTTTTCACCCAATCTTGATGATACTTGGTGGTAATGATCAGTACACAAATCCCACTTTGCTCACCAAATTTTGTTCTTCTAGTTTGAAGCGTTCGTCTACATTAGCAGTTTCTATATTTAGGTTTCCCTCTGTTCTCTCCTATATAGATAGATGAATTTAAAACTCGAAATAAAACATGGTGTGTAGTAGCTCTTTGAAACTTGACAAAATAAAGGATTTCTCAGTTTTGTCTCTATGGTTTGTTTCCTCCTCAAGTAGACCTAGGCACACACTGTGGAAAAGCACTTTCATTGAGAGGGGTTGCCAAGCTTCTAAGAAATAACGAGTTTCCGAAATACCAGCAAATATTATTTCACCCAATCTTGATGATACTTGGTGGTAATGATCAGTACACAAATAGCACTTGGCTCACCAAATTTTGTTCTTCTAGCTTGAAGCGTTCGTCTACAGTAGCAGTTTTTATATTTAGGTTTCACTCTTTTCTCTCATATATAGATAGATGAATTTGGAACTCTAAATCCAACATGGTTTGTAGTAGCTCTTTGAAAATTGACAAAACAAAGGAGTTCTCCGTTTTGTCTCTATGGTTTGTTTCCTCTTCAAGTAGCCCTAGGCACAGACTGTGGAAAAGCACTTTATTGAGATGGGTTGCCAAGCTTCTAAGAAATAACGAGTTTCCGAAATACCAGCAAATATTTTTTCACCCAATCTTGATGATACTTGGGGCTAATGATCAGTACACATTTCCCACTTGGCTCACCAACTTTTGTTATTCTAGGTTGAAGCGTTCGTCTACAGTAGCAGTTTTTATATTTAGGATTCCCTCAGTTTTCTGCTATATAGATAGATGAATTTGGAACTCTAAATAAAACATGGTTTGTAGTAGCTCTTTGAAACTTGACAAAATAAAGGAGTTCTCCCTTTTGTCTCTATGGTTTGTTTCCTCTTCAAGTAGCCCTAGGCACAGATTGTGGAAAAGCACTTTCATTGAGAGGGGTTGCCAAGCTTCTAAGAAATAACGAGTTTCCGAAATACCAGCAATATTTTTTCACCCAATCTTGATGATACTTGGTGCTAATGATCAGTACACATCTCCCACTTGGCTCACCAAATTTTGTTATTCTAGGTTGAAACGTTCGTCTACAGTAGCAGTTTTTATATTTAGGTTTCCCTCTGTTCTCTCCTATATAGTTAGATGAATTTGGAAATCTAAATCCAACATGGTTTATAGTAGCTCTTTGAAACTCGACAGAATAAAGGAGTTCTCAGTTTTGTCTTTATGGTTTGTTTCCTCTTCAAGTAGCCCTAGGCACACACTGTGGAAAAGCACTTTCATTGAGATGGGTTGCCAAGCTTCTAAGAAATAACGCGTTTCTGAAATACCAGCAAATATTTTTTCACCCAATCTTGATGATACTTGGTGGTAATGATCAGTACACAAATCCCACTTTGCTCACCAAATTTTGTTCTTCTAGTTTGAAGCGATCGTCTACATTAGCAGTTTCATTATTTAGGTTTCCCTCTGTTCTCTCCTATATAGATAGATGAATTTAAAACTCTAAATAAAACATGGTGTGTAGTAGCTCTTTGAAACTTGACAAAATAAAGGAGTTCTCAGTTTTGTCTCTATGGTTTGTTTACTCCTCAAGTAGCCCTAGGCACAGACTGTGGAAAAGCACTTTCATTGAGAGGGGTTGCCAAGGTTCTAAGAAATAACGAGTTTCCGAAATACCAGCAAATATTATTTCACCCAATCTTGATGATACTTGGGGGTAATGATCAGGACACAAATCCCACTTGGCTCACCAAATTTTGTTCTTCTAGCTTGAAGCGTTCGTCTACAGTAGCAGTTTTTATATTTAGGTTTCACTCTTCTCTCATATATAGATAGATGAATTTGGAACTCTAAATCCAACGTGGTTTGTAGTAGCTCTTTGAAAATTGACAAAATAAAGGAGATCTCCGTTTTGTCTCTATGGTTTGTTTCCTCTTCAAGTAGCCCTAGGCACAGACTGTGTAAAAGCACTTTCATTGAGAGGGGTTGCCAATCTTCTAAGAAATAACGAGTTTCCGAAATACCAGCAAATATTTTTTCACCCAATCTTGATGATACTTGGTGCTAATGATCAGTACACATTTCCCACTTGGCTCACCAAGGTTTGTTATTCTAGGTTGAAGCGTTCGTCTACAGTAGCAGTTTTTATATTTAGGTTTCCCTCTGTTCTCTCCTATACAGATAGATGAATTTGGAACTCTAAATAAAACATGGTTTGTAGTAGCTCTTTGAAACTTGACAAAATAAAGGAGTTCTCGTTTTGTCTCTATGGTTTGTTTCCTCTTCAAGTAGCCCTAGGCACAGACTGTGGAAAAGCACTTTTCATTGAGAGGGGTTGCCAAGTTTCTAAGAAATAACGAATTTCCGAAATACCAGCAAATATTTTTTAACCCAATCTTGATGATACTTGGTGCTAATGATCAGTACACATTTCCCACGTGGCTCACCAAATTTTGTTATTCTAGGTTGAAGCGTTCGTCTACAGTAGCAGTTTTTATATTTAGGTTTCCCTCTGTTCTCTCCTATATAGTTAGATGAATTTGGAAATCTAAATCCAACATGGTTTGTAGTAGCTCTTTGAAACTTGACAAATTAAAGGAGTTCTCAGTTTTGTCTCTATGGTTTGTTTCCTCCTCAAGTAGCCCTAGGCACAGACTGTGGAAAAGCACTTTCATTGAGAGGGGTTGCCAAGCTTCTAAGAAATTACGAGTTTCCGAAATACGAGCAATATTTTTTCACCCAATCTTGATGATACTTGGTGCTAATGATCAGTACACATTTCCCACATGGCTCACCACATTTTGTTATCCTAGGTTGAAGCTTTCGTCTACAGTAGCAGTTTTTATATTTAGGTTTCCCTCTGTTCTCTCCTATATAGATAGATGAATTTGGAACTCTAAAGAAAACATGGTTTGTAGTAGCTCTTTGAAACTTGACACAATAAAGGAGTTTCTCAGTTTTGTCTCTATGGTTTGTTTCCTCCTCAAGTAGCCCTAGGCACAGACTGTGGAAAAGCACTTTCATTGAGAGGGGTTGCGAAGCTCCTAAGAAATAACGTGTTTCCGAAATACGAGCAAATATTTTTTCAACCAATCTTGAATGATACTTGGTGGTAATGATCAGTACACTAATCCCACTTGGCTAACCAAATTTTGTTCTTCTAGCTTGAAGCGTTCGTCTACAGTAGCAGTTTTTATATTTAGGTTTCCCTCTGTTCTCTCCTATATAGATAGATGAATTTGGAACTCTAAATAAAACATGGTTTTTAGTAGCTCTTTGAAACTTGACAAAATAAAGGAGTTCTCAGTTTTGTCTCTATGGTTTGTTTAATCTTCAAGTAGCCCTAGGCATAGACTGTGGAAAAGCACTTTCATTCAGAGGGGTTGCAAAGCTTCTAAGAAATAACGATTTTCCGAAATACCAGCAAATATTTTTTCACACAATCTTGATTATACTTGGTGCTAATGATCAGTACACATTTCCCACTTGGCTCACCAAATTATGTTATTCTAGGTTGAAGCTTCGTCTACAGTAGCAGTTTTTATATTTAGGTTTCCCTCTGTTCTCTCCTATATAGATAGATGAATTTGGAACTCTAAATAAAACATGGTTTGTAGTAGCTCTTTGAAACTTGACAAAATAAAGGAGTTCTCAGTTTTGTCTCTATGGTTTGTTTCCTCCTCAAGTAGCCCTAGGCACAGACTGTGGAAAAGCACTTTCATTAAGAGGGGTTGCCAAGCTTCTAAGAAATAACGAGTTTCCGAAATACCAGCAAATATTATTTCACCCAATCTTTATGATACTTGGTGTTAATGATCAGTACACAAATCCCACTTGGCTCACCAAATTTTGTTCTTCTAGCTTGAAGCGTTCGTCTACAGTAGCAGTTTTTATATTTAGGTTTCACTCTGTTCTCTCATATATAGATAGATGAATTTGGAACTCTAAATCCAACATGG
Source organism: Callospermophilus lateralis (assembly GCF_048772815.1). Classification (NCBI taxonomy): domain Eukaryota; kingdom Metazoa; phylum Chordata; class Mammalia; order Rodentia; family Sciuridae; genus Callospermophilus; species Callospermophilus lateralis. Next base: position 56,167 of record NW_027515812.1, read on the forward strand.
TTTGTAGTAGCTCTTTGAAAATTGACAAAATAAAGGAGTTCTCAGGTTTGTCTCTATGGTTTGTTTCCTCTTCAAGTAGCCCTAGGCACAGACTGTGTAAAAGCACTTTCATTGAGAGGGGTTGCCAAGCTTCTAAGAAATAACGAGTTTCCGAAAAACCAGTAAATATTTTTTCACACAATCTTGATGATACTTGGTGCTAATGATCAGTACACATTTCCCACTTGGCTCACCAAGTTTTGTTATTCTAGGTTGAAGCGTTCGTCTACAGTAGCAGTTTTTATATTTAGGTTTCCCTCTGTTCTCTCCTATATAGATAGATGAATTTGGAACTCTAAATAAAACATGGTTTGTAGTAGCTCTTTGAAACTTGACAAAATAAGGAGTTCTCAGTTTTGTCTCTATGGTTTGTGTCCTCTTCAAGTAGCCCTAGGCACAGACTGTGGAAAAGCACTTTCATTGAGAGGGGTTTCCAACTTCTAAGAAATAACAAGTTTCAGAAATACCAGCAAATATTTTTGACCCAATCTTGATGATACTTGTTCCTAATAATCAGTACACAAGTCCCACTTGGCTCACCAAATTTTGTTCTTCTAGGTTGAAGCGTTCGTCTACAGTAGCATTTTTATATTTGGGTTTCCCTCAGTTCTCTCCTATATAGATAGATGAATTTGGAACTCTAAATCCAACATGGTTTGTAGTAGTTCTTTGAAAATTGACAAAACAAAGGAGTTCTCCGTTTTGTCTCTATGGTTTGTTTCCTCTTCAAGTAGCCCTAGGCACAGACTGTGGAAAAGCACTTTCATTGAGATGGGTTGCCAAGCTTCTAAGAAATAACGAGTTTCCGAAATACCAGCAAATATTTTTTCACCCAATCTTGATGATACTTGGTGCTAATGATCAGTACACATTTCCCACTTGGCTCACCAAGTTTTGTTATTCTAGGTTGAAGCGTTCGTCTACAGTAGCAGTTTTTATATTTAGGATTCCCTCAGTTCTCTCCTATATAGATAGATGAATTTGGAACTCTAAATAAAACATGGTTTGTATTAGCTCTTTGAAACTTGACAAGATAAAGGAGTTCTCCGTTTTGTCTCTATGGTTTGTTTCCTCTTCAAGTAGCCCTAGGCACAGATTGTGGAAAAGCACTTTCATAGAGAGGGGTTGCCAAGCTTCTAAGAAATAACGAGTTTCCGAAATACCAGCAAATATTTTTTCACCCAATCTTGATGATACTTGGTGCTAATGATCAGTACACATCTCCCACTTGGCTCACCAAATTTTGTTATTCTAGGTTGAAGCGTTCGTCTACAGTAGCAGTTTTTATATTTAGGTTTCCCTCTGTTCTCTCCTATATAGTTAGATGAATTTGGAAATCTAAATCCAACATGGTTTGTAGTAGCTCTTTGAAACTCGACAGAATAAAGGAGTTCTCAGTTTTGTCTTTATGGTTTGTTTCCTCTTCAAGTAGCCCTAGGCACACACTGTGGAAAAGCACTTTCATTGAGATGGGTTGCCAAGCTTCTAAGAAATAACGCGTTTCCGAAATACCAGCAAATATTTTTCACCCAATCTTGATGATACTTGGTGGTAATGATCAGTACACAAATCCCACTTTGCTCACCAAATTTTGTTCTTCTAGTTTGAAGCGATCGTCTACATTAGCAGTTTCATTACTTACGTTTCCCTCTGTTCTCTCCTATATAGATAGATGAATTTAAAACTCTAAATAAAACATGGTGTGTAGTAGCTCGTTGAAACTTGACAAAATAAAGGAGTTCTCAGTTTTGTCTCTATGGTTTGTTTCCTCCTCAAGTAGCCCTAGCACAGACTGTGGAAAAGCACTTTCATTGAAAGGGGTTGCCAAGCTTCTAAGAAATAACGAGTTTCCGAAATACCAGCAAATATTATTTCACCCAATCTTGATGATACTTGGTGGTAATGATCAGGACACAAATCCCACTTGGCTCACCAAATTTTGTTCTTCTAGCTTGAACCGTTCGTCTACAGTAGCAGTTTTTATATTTAGGTTTCACTCTTCTCTCATATATAGATAGATGAATTTGGAACTCTAAATCCAACGTGGTTTGTAGTAGCTCTTTGAAAATTGACAAAATAAAGGAGTTCTCCGTTTTGTCTCTATGGTTTTGTTTCCTCTTCAAGTAGCCCTAGGCACAGACTGTGTAAAAGCACTTTCATTGAGAGGGGTTGCCAAGCTTCTAAGAAATAACGAGTTTTCCGAAATACCAGCAAATATTTTTTCACCCAATCTTGATGATACTTGGTGCTAATGATCAGTACACATTTCCCACTTGGCTCACCAAATTTTGTTATTCTAGGTTGAAGCGTTCGTCTACAGTATCAGTTTTTATATTTAGGTTTCCCTCTGTTCTCTCCTATATAGTTAGATGAATTTGGAAATCTAAATCCAACATGGTTTGTAGTAGCTCTTTGAAACGTGACAAAATAAAGGAGTTCTCAGTTTTGTCTTTATGGTTTGTTTCCTCTTCAAGTAGCCCTAGGCACACACTGTGGAAAAGCACTTTCATTGAGATGGGTTGCCAAGCTTCTAAGAAATAAGGAGTTTCCGAAATACCAGCAAATATTTTTTCACCCAATCTTGATGATACTTGGTGCTAATGATCAGTACACAAATCCCACTTTGCTCACCAAATTTTGTTCTTCTAGTTTGAAGCGATCGTCTACATTATTAGTTTCTATATTTAGGTTTCCCTCCGTTCTCTCCTATATAGATAGATGAATTTAAAACTCTAAATAAAACATGGTGTGTAGTAGCTCTTTGAAACTTGACAAAATAAAGGAGTTCTCAGTTTTGTCTCTATGGTTTGTTTCCTCCTAAAGTAGCCCTAGGCATAGACTGTGGAAAAGCACTTTCATTGAGAGGGGTTGCCAAGCTTCTAAGAAATAACGAGTTTCCGAAATACCAGCAAATATTATTTCACCCATTCTTGATGATACTTGGTGGTAATGATCAGTACACAAATCTCACTGGGCTCACCAAATTTTGTTCTTCTAGCTTGAAGCGTTCGTCTACAGTAGCATTTTTTATATTTAGGTTTCACTCTGTTCTCTCCTATATAGATAGATGAATTTCTAACTCTAACCAAATGGTTTGTAGTAGCTCTTTGAAACTTGACAAAATAAAGAAGTTTTCAGTTTTGTCTCTATGGTTTGTTTCCTCTTCATGTAGCCCTAGGCACAGACTCTGGAAAAGCACTTTCATTAAGAGGGGTTGCCAAGCTTCTAAGAAATTATGAGTTTCCGAAATACGAGCAAATATTTTTTCACCCAATCTTGATGATACTTGGTGCTAATGATCAGTACACATTTCCCACTTGGCTCACCAAATTTTGTTATTCTAGGTTGAAGCTTTCGTCTACAGTAGCAGTTTTTATATTTAGGTTTCCCTCTGTTCTCTCCTATATAGATAGATGAATTTGGAACTCTAAAGAAAACATGGTTTGTAGTAGCTCTTTGAAACTTGACAAAATAAAGGAGTTCTCAATTTTGTCTCTATGGTATGTTTCCTCTTCATGTAGCCCTAGGCACAGACTGTGTAAAAGCACTTTCATTGAGAGGGGTTGCCAAGCTTCTAAGAAATAACGAGTTTCCGAAATACCAGCAAATATTTTTTCACCCAATCTTGATGATACTTGGTGCTAATGATCAGTACACATTTCCCACTTGGCTCACCAAGTTTTGTTATTCTAGGTTGAAGCGTTCGTCTACAGTAGCAGTTTTTATATTTAGGTTTCCCTCTGTTCTCTCCTATATAGATAGATGAATTTGGAACTCTAAATAAAACATGGTTTGCAGTAGCTCTTTGAAACTTGACAAAATAAAGGAGTTCTCAGCTTTGTCTCTATGGTTTGTTTAATCTTTAAGTAGCTCTAGGCACAGACTGTGGAAAAGCACTTTCATTGAGAGGGGTTGCCAAGCTTCTAGAAATAACGATTTTCTGAAATACCAGCAAATATTTTTTCACCCAATCTTGATTATACTTGGTGCTAATGATCAGTACACATTTTCCACTTGGCTCACCAAATTTTGTTATTCTAGGTTGAAGCTTTCGTCTACAGTAGCAGTTTTTATATTTAGGTTTTCCCTCTGTTCTCTCCTATATAGATAGATGAATTTGGAACTCTAAATAAAACATGGTTTGTAGTAGCTCTTTGAAACTTGACAAAATAAAGGAGTTCTCAGTTTTGTCTCTATGGTTTGTTTCCTCCTCAAGTAGCCCTAGGCACAGACTGTGGAAAAGCACTTTCATTGAGAATGGTTGCCAAGCTTCTAAGAAATAACGTGTTTCCGAAATACCAGCAAATATTTTTTCACCCAATCTTGATGATACTTGGTGGTAATGATCAGTACACAAATCCCACTTGGCTCACCAAATTTTGTTCTTCTAGCTTGAAGCGTTCGTCTACAGTAGCAGTTTTTATATTTAGGGTTCACTCTGTTCTCTCATATATAGATAGATGAATTTGGAACTCTAAATCCAACATGGTTTGTAGTAGCTCTTTGAAAATTGACAAAATAAAGGAGTTCTCAGTTTTGTCTCTATGGTTTGTTTCCTCTTCAAGTAGCCCTAGGCACAGACTGAGAGGGGTTGCCAAGCTTCTAAGAAATAAAGAGTTTCCGAAATACCAGCAAATATTTTTTCACCCAATCTTGATGATACTTGGTGCTAATGATCAGTACACATTTCCCACTTGGCTAACCAAATTTTGTTATTCTACGTTGAAGCGTTCATCTACAGTAGCAGTTTTATATTTAGGTTTCCCTCTGTTCTCTCCTATATAGATAGATGAATTTGGAATTCTAAATAAAACATGGTTTTTAGTAGCTCTTTGAAACTTGACAAAATAAAGGAGTTCTCAGTTTTGTCTCTATGGTTTGTTTAATCTTCAAGTAGCCCTAGGCACAGAGTGTGAAAAAGCACTTTCATTCAGAGGGTTTGCCAAGCTTCTAAGAAATAACGATTTTCCGAAATACCAGCAAATATTTTTTCACACAATCTTGATTATACTTGGTGCTAATGATCAGTACACATTTCCCACTTGGCTCACCAAATTTTGTTATTCTAGGTTGAAGCTTTCGTCTACAGTAGCAGTTTTTATATTTAGGTTTCCCTCTGTTCTCTCCTATATAGATAGATGAATTTGGAACTCTAAATAAAACATGGTTTGTAGTAGCTCTTTGAAACTTGACAAAATAAAGGAGTTCTCAGTTTTGTCTCTATGGTTTGTTTAATCTTCAAGTAGCCCTAGGCACAGACTGTGAAAAAGCACTTTCATTCAGAGGGGTTGCCAAGCTTCTAAGAAATAACGATTTTCCGAAATACCAGCAAATATTTTTTCACACAATCTTGATTATACTTGGTGCTAATGATCAGTACACATTTCCCACTTGGCTCACCAAATTTTGTTATTCTAGGTTGAAGCTTTCGTCTACAGTAGCAGTTTTTATATTTAGGTTTCCCTCTGTTCTCTCCTATATAGATAGATGAATTTGGAACTCTAAATAAAACATGGTTTGTAGTAGCTCTTTGAAACTTGACAAATAAAGGAGTTCTCAGTTTTGTCTCTATGGTTTGTTTCCTCCTCAAGTAGCCCTAGGCACAGACTGTGGAAAAGCACTTTCATTGAGAGGGGTTGCCAAGCTTCTAGGAAATATCGAGTTTCCGAAATAACCAGCAAATATTATTTCACCCAATCTTTATGATACTTGGTGGTAATGATCAGTACACAAATCCCACTTGGCTCACCAAATTTTGTTCTTCTAGCTTGAAGCGTTCGTCTACAGTAGCAGTTTTTATATTTAGGTTTCACTCTGTTCTCTCATATATAGATGGATGAATTTGGAACTCTAAATCCAACATGGTTTGTAGTAGCTCTTTGAAAATTGACAAAATAAAGGAGTTCTCAGTTTTGTCTCTATGGTTTGTTTCCTCTTCAAGTAGCCCTAGGCACAGACTGTGAAAAAGCACTTTCATTCAGAGGGGTTGCCAAGCTTCTAAGAAATAACGAGTTTCCGAAATACCAGCAAATGTTTTTTCACCCAATCTTGATGATACTTGGTGCTAATGATCAGTACACATTTCCCACTTGGCTCACCAAGTTTTCTTATTCTAGGTTGAAGCGTTCGTCTACAGTAGCAGTTTTTATATTTAGGTTTCCCTCTGTTCTCTCCTATATAGATAGATGAATTTGGAACTCTAAATAAAACATGGTTTGTAGTAGCTCTTTGAAACTTGACAAAATAAAGGAGTTCTCAGTTTTGTCTCTATGGTTTGTTTCCTCTTCAAGTAGCCCTAGGCACAGACTGTGGAAAAGCACTTTCATTGAGAGGGGTTTCCAAGCTTCTAAGAAATAACGAGTTTCCGAAATACCAACAAATATTTTTTGACCCAATCTTGATGATACTTGTTCCTAATAATCAGTACATAAGTCCCACTTGGCTCACCAAATTTTGTTCTTCTAGGTTGAAGCGTTCGTCTACAGTAGCATTTTTATATTTGGGTTTCCTCAGTTCTCTCCTATATAGATAGATGAATTTGGAATTCTAAATCCAACATGGTTTGTAGTAGCTCTTTGAAACTTGACAAAATAAAGGAGTTCTCAGTTTTGTCTCTATGGTTTGTTTCCGCTTCAAGTAGCCCTAGGCACAGACTGTGGAAAAGCACTTTCATTGAGAGGGGTTGCCAAGCTTGTAAGAAATTACGAGGTTCTGAAATACCAGCAAGTATTTTTTCACCCAATCTTGATGATACTTGGTGGTAATGATCAGTACACAAATCCCACTTGGCTCACCAAATTTTGTTCTTCTAGATTGAAGCGTTCGTCTACAGTAGCAGTTTTTATATTTAGGTTTCCTCTGTTCTCTCCTATATAGATAGATGAATTTGGAACTCTAAATCCAACATGGTTTGTAGTAGCTCTTTGAAACTTGACAAAATAAATGAGTTCTCAGTTTTGTCTCTATGGTCTCTTTCCGCTTCAAGTAGCCCGAGGCACAGACTGTGGAAAAGCACTTTCATTGAGAGGGGTTGCCAAGCTTCTAAGAAATTACGAGGTTCCGAATACCAGCAAATATTTTTTCACCCAATCTTGATGATACTTGGTGGTAATGATCAGTACACAAATCCCACTTGGCTCACCAAATTTTGTTCTTCTAGGTTGAAGCGTTCGTCTACAGTAGCAGTTTTTATATTTAGGTTTCCCTCTGTTCTCTCCTATACAGTTAGATGAATTTGGAACTCTAAATCCAACATGGTTTGTAGTAGCTCTTTGACACTTGTCACAATAAAGGAGTTCTCAGTTTTTGTCTCTATGGTTTGTTTCCTCTTCAAGTAACCCTGTGCACAAACTTTGGAAAGGCAATTTATTGAGAGGGGTGGCCAAGCTTCTAAGAAATAACGAGTTTCCGAAATACCAGCAAATATTATTTCACCCAATCTTGATGATACTTGGTGGTAATGATCAGTACACAAATCCCACTTGGCTCACCATATTTATTTCTTCTATCTTGAAGCGATCGTCTACAGTAGCAGTTGATATATTTAGGTTTCACTCTGTTCTCTCATATAGAGATAGATGAATTTGGAACTCTAAATCCAACATGGTTTGTACTACCTCTTTCAAAATTGACAAAATAAAGAAGTTCTCAGTTTTGTCTCTATGGTTTGTTTCCTCTTCAAATAGCCCTAGGCACAGACTGTGTAAAAGCATTTTCATTGAGAGGGGTTGCCAAGCGTCTAAGAAATAACGAGTTTCCGAAATACCAGCAAATATTTTTTCACCCAATCTTGATGATACTTGGTGCTAATGATCAGTACACATTTCCCACTTGGCTCACCAAATTTTGTTATTCTAGGTTGAAGCGTTCGTCTACAGTAGCAGTTTTTATATTTAGGTTTCCATCTGTTCTCTCCTATATAGATAGATGAATTTGGAACTCTAAATAAAACATGGTTTGTAGTAGCTCTTTGAAACTTGACAAAATAAAGGAGTTCTCATTTTTGTCTCTATGGTTTGTTCCTCCTCAGGTAGCCCTAGGCACAGACTGTGGAAAAGCACTTTCATTGAGAGGGGTTGCCAAGCATCTAAGAAATAACGAATTTCCGAAATACCAGCAAATATTTTTTCACCCAATCTTGATGAAACTTGTTCCTAATAAACAGTACACAAATTCCACTTGGCTCACCAAATTTTGTTCTTCTAGGTTGAAGCGTTCGTCTACAGTAGCAGTTTTTATATTTAGGTTTCCCTCTGTTCTCTCCTATACAGTTAGATGAATTTGAAACTCTAAATCCAACATGGTTTGTAGTAGCTCTTTGAAACTTGACAAAATAAAAGAGTTCTCAGTTTGTCTCTGTGGTTTGTTTCCTCTTCAAGTAGCCCTATGCACAAACTGTGGAAAAGCACTTTTATTGAGAGGGGTGGCCAAGCTTCTAAGAAATAACGAGTTTCCGAAATACTAGCCAATATTTTTTCACCCAATCTTGATGATACTTGGTGGTAATGATCAGTACACAAATCCCACTTGGCTCACCAAATTTTGTTCTTCTAGTTTGAAGCGATCGTCTACAGTAGCATTTTTTATATTTAGGTTTCCCTCAGTTCTCTCCTATATAGATAGATGAATTTGGAATTCTAAATCCAACATGGTTTGTAGTAGCTCTTTGAAACTTGACAAAATAAAGGAGTTCTCAGTTTTGTCTCTATGGTTTGTTTCCGCTTCAAGTAGCCCTAGGCACAGACTGAGAGGGGTTGCCAAGCTTCTAAGAAATAACGAGTTTCCGAATACCAGCAAATATTTTTTCACCCAATCTTGATGATACTTGGTGCTAATGATCAGTACACATTTCCCACTTGGCTAACCAAATTTTGTTATTCTACGTTGAAGCGTTCGTCTACAGTAGCAGTTTTTATATTTAGGTTTCCCTCTGTTCTCTCCTATATAGATAGATGAATTTGGAATTCTAAATAAAACATGGTTTTTAGTAGCTCTTTGAAACTTGACAAAATAAAGGAGTTCTCAGTTTTGTCTCTATGGTTTGTTTAATCTTCAAGTAGCCCTAGGCACAGACTGTGAAAAAGCACTTTCATTCAGAGGGTTTGCCAAGCTTCTAAGAAATAACGATTTTCGGAAATACCAGCAAATATTTTTTCACACAATCTTGATTATACTTGGTGCTAATGATCAGTACACATTTCCCACTTGGCTCACCAAATTTTGTTATTCTAGGTTGAAGCGTTCGTCTACAGTAGCAGTTTTTATATTTAGGTTTCCCTCTGTTCTCTCCTATATAGATAGATGAATTTGGAACTCTAAATAAAACATGGTTTGTAGTAGCTCTTTGAAGCTTGACAAAATAAAGGAGTTCTCAGTTTTGTCTCTATGGTTTGTTTCCTCCTCAAGTAGCCCTAGGCACAGACTGTGGAAAAGCACTTTCATTGAGAGGGGTTGCCAAGCTTCTAGGAAATGTCGAGTTTCCGAAATACCAGCAAATATTATTTCACCCAATCTTTATGATACTTGGTGGTAATGAACAGTACACAAATCCCACTTGGCTCACCAAATTTGTTCTTCTAGCTTGAAGCGTTCGTCTACAGTAGCAGTTTTTATATTTAGGTTTCACTCTGTTCTCTCATATATAGATAGATGAATTTGGAACTCTAAATCCAACATGGTTTGTAGTAGCTCTTTGAAAATTGACAAAATAAAGGAGTTCTCAGTTTTGTCTCTATGGTTTGTTTCCTCTTCAAGTAGCCCTAGGCACAGACTGTGTAAAAGCACTTTCATTGAGAGGGGTTGCCAAGCTTCTAAGAAATAACGAGTTTCCGAAATACCAGCAAATGTTTTTCACCCAATCTTGATGATACTTCGTGCTAATGATCAGTACACATTTCCCACTTGGCTCACCAAGTTTTCTTATTCTAGGTTGAAGCGTTCGTCTACAGTAGCAGTTTTTATATTTAGGTTTCCCTCTGTTCTCTCCTATATAGATAGATGAATTTGGAACTCTAAATAAAACATGGTTTGTAGTAGCTCTTGAAACTTGACAAAATAAAGGAGTTCTCAGTTTTGTCTCTATGGTTTGTTTCCTCTTCAAGTAGCCCTAGGCACAGACTGTGGAAAAGCACTTTCATTGAGAGGGGTTTCCAAGCTTCTAAGAAATAACGAGTTTCCGAAATACAGCAAATATTTTTTGACATAATCTTGATGATACTTGTTCCTAATAATCAGTACATAAGTCCCACTTTGCTCACCAAATTTTGTTCTTCTAGGTTGAAGCGTTCGTCTACAGTAGCATTTTTATATTTGGGTTTCCCTCAGTTCTCTCCTATATAGATAGATGAATTTGGAATTCTAAATCCAACATGGTTTGTAGTAGCTCTTTGAAACTTGACAAAATAAAGGAGTTCTCAGTTTTGTCTCTATGGTTTGTTTCCGCTTCAAGTAGCCCTAGGCACAGACTGTGGAAAAGCACTTTCATTGAGAGGGGTTGCCAAGCTTGTAAGAAATTACGAGGTTCTGAAATACCAGCAAGTATTTTTTCACCCAATCTTGATGATACTTGGTGGTAATGATCAGTACACAAATCCCACTTGGCTCACCAAATTTTGTTCTTCTAGATTGAAGCGTTCGTCTACAGTAGCAGTTTTTATATTTAGGTTTCCCTCTGTTCTCTCCTATATAGATAGATGAATTTGGAACTCTAAATCCAACATGGTTTGTAGTAGCTCTTTGAAACTTGACAAAATAAATGAGTTCTCAGTTTTGTCTCTATGGTTTCTTTCCGCTTCAAGTAGCCCGAGGCACAGACTGTGGAAAAGCACTTTCATTGAGAGGGGTTGCCAAGCTTCTAAGAAATTACGAGGTTCCGAAATACCAGCAAATATTTTTTCACCCAATCTTGATGGTACTTGGTGGTAATGATCAGTACACAAATCCCACTTGGCTCACCAAATTTTGTTCTTCTAGGTTGAAGCGTTCGTCTACAGTAGCAGTTTTATATTTAGGTTTCCCTCTGTTCTCTCCTATACAGTTGGATGAATTTGGAACTCTAAATCCAACATGGTTTGTAGTAGCTCTTTGACACTTGACACAATAAAGGAGTTCTCAGTTTTGTCTCTATGGTTTGTTTCCTCTTCAAGTAGCCCTAGGCACACACTGTGGAAAAGCACTTTCATTGAGATGGGTTGCCAAGCTTCTAACAAATAACGAGTTTCCGAAATACCAGCAAATATTTTTTCACCCAATCTTGATGATACTTGGTGGTAATGATCAGTACACAAATCCCACTTCTCTCAGCAAATTTTGTTCTTCTAGGTTGAAGCGATCGTCTACATTAGCAGTTTCTATATTTAGGTTTCCCTCTCTTCTCTCGTATATAGATGGATGAATTTAAAACTCTAAATAAAACATGGTTTGTAGTAGCTCTTTGAAACTTGACACAATAAAGGAGTTCTCAGTTTTGACTCTATGGTTTGTTTCCTCTTCAAGTAGCCCTAGGCACACACTGTGGAAAAGCACTTTCATTTGAGAGGGGTGGCCAAGCTTCTAAGAAATAACGAGTTTCCAAAATACCAGCAAATATTATTTCACCCAATCTTGATGATACTTGGTGGTAATGATCAGTACACAAATCCCACTTGGCTCACCAAATTTAGTTCTTCTAGCTTGAAGCGATCGTCTACAGTAGCAGTTTTTATATTTAGGTTTCACTCTGTTCTCTCATATACAGATAGATGAATTTGGAACTCTAAATCCAACATGGTTTGTAGTAGCTCTTTGAAAATTGACAAAATAAAGGAGTTCTCAGTTTTTTCTCTATGGTTTGTTTCCTCTTCAAGTAGCCCTAGGCACAGACTGTGTAAAAGCACTTTCTTTAAGAGGGGTTGCCAAGCTTCTAAGAAATAACGAGTTTCCGAAATACCAGCAAATATTTTTTCACCCAATCTTGATGATACTTGGTGCTAATGATCAGTACACATTTCCCAGTTGGCTCACCAAATTTTGTTATTCTAGGTTGAAGCGTTCGTCTACAGTAGCAGTTTTTATATTTAGGTTTCCCTCTGTTCTCTCCTATATAGATAGATGAATTTGGAACTCTAAATAAAACATGGTTTGTAGTAGGTCTTTGAAACTTGACAACATAAAGGAGTTCTCAGTTTTGTCTCTATGGTTTGCTTAATATTCAAGGATCCCTTGGCACAGACTGTGGAAAAGCACTTTCATTGAGAGGGGTTGCCAAGCTTCTAAGAAATAACGAGTTTCCGAAATACCAGCAAATATTTATTCACCCAATCTTGATGATACTTGGTGCTCATGATCAGTACACATTTCCCACTTGGCTCACCAAGTTTTGTTATTCTAGGTTGAAGCGTTCGTCTACAGTAGCAGTTTTTATATTTAGGTTTCCCTCTGTTCTCTCCTATATAGATAGATGAATTGGAACTCTAAATAAAACATGGTTTGTAGTAGCTCTCTGAAACTTGACAAAATAAAGGAGTTCTCAGTTTTGTCTCTATGGTTTGTTTCCTTTTCAAGTAGCCCTAGGCACAGACTGTGGAAAAGCACTTTCATTGAGAGGGGTTTCTTAGCTTCTAAGAAATAACGAGTTTCCGAAATACCAGCAAATATTATTTCACCCAATCTTGATGATACTTGGTGGTAATGATCAGTACACAAATCCCACTTGGCTCACCAAATTTAGTTCTTCTAGCTTGAAGCAATCGTCTACAGTAGCAGTTTTTATATTTAGGTTTCACTCTGTTCTCTCATATATAGATAGATGAATTTGGAACTCTAAATCCAACATGGTTTGTAGTAGCTCTTTGAAAATTGAAAAAATAAAGGAGTTCTCAGTTTTGTCTCTATGGTTTGTTTCCTCTTCAAGTAGCCCTAGGCACAGACTGTGTAAAGCAGTTTCATTAAGAGGGGTTGCCAAGCTTCTAAGAAATAACGAGTTTCCGAAATACCAGCAAATATTTTTTCACCCAATCTTGATGATACTTGGTGCTAATGATCAGTACACATTTCCCACTTGGCTCACCAATTTTGTTATTCTAGGTTGAAGCGTTCGTCTACAGTAGCAGTTTTTATATTTAGGTTTCTCTCTGTTCTCTCCTATATAGATAGATGAATTTGGAACTCTAAATAAAACATGGTTTGTAGTAGGTCTTTGAAACTTGACAACATAAAGGAGTTCTCAGTTTTGTCTCTATGGTTTGCTTAATATAAAAGGATCCCTTGGCACAGACTGTGGAAAAGCACTTTCATTGAGAGGGGTTGCCAGGCTTCTAAGAAATAACGAGTTTCCGAAATACCAGCAAATATTTTTTCACCCAATCTTGATGATACTTGGTGCTAATGGTAAGTACACATTTCCCACTTGGCTCACCAAATTTTGTTATTCTAGGTTGAAGCGTTCGTCTACAGTAGCAGTTTTTATATTTAGGTTTCCCTCTGTTCTCTCCTATATAGATAGATGAATTTGGAACTCTAAATAAAACATGGTTTGTAGTAGCTCTTTGAAACTTGACAAAATAAAGGAGTTCTCAGTTTTGTCTCTATGGTTTGTTTCCTCTTCAAGTAACCTAGGCACAGACTGTGGAAAAGCACTTTCATTGAGAGGGGTTGCGTAGCTTCTAAGAAATAACGAGTTTCCGAAATACCAGCAAATATTATTTCACCCAATCTTGATGATACTTGGTGGTAATGATCAGTACACAAATCCCACTTGGCTCACCAAATTTAGTTTTTCTAGCTTGAAGCAATCGTCTACAGTAGCAGTTTTTATATTTAGGTTTCACTCTGTTCTCTCATATATAGATAGATGAATTTGGAACTCTAAATCTAACATAGTTTGTAGTAGCTCTTTGAAAATTGAAAAAATAAAGGAGTTCTCAGTTTTGTCTCTATGGTTTGTTTTCTCTTCAAGTAGCCCTAGGCACACACTGTGGAAAAGCACTTTCATTAAGAAGGGTTGCCAAGCTTCTAAGAAATAACGAGTTTCCGAAATACCAGCAAATATTTTTTCACCCAATCTTGAGGATACTTGGTGCTAATGATCAGTACACATTTCCCACTTGGCTCACCAAATTTTGTTATTCTAGGTTGAAGCGTTCGTCTACAGTAGCAGTTTTTATATTTAGGTTTCCCTCTGTTCTCCCTATATAGATAGATGAATTTGGAACTCTAAATAAAACATGGTTTGTAGTAGATCTTTGAAACTTGACAAAATAAAGGAGTTCTGAGTTTTGTCTCTATGGTTTGCTTAATATTCAAGGAGCCCTTGGCACAGACTGTGGAAAAGCACTTACATTGAGAGGGGTTGCCAAGCTTCTAAGAAATAACGAGTTTCCGAAATACCAGCAAATATTTTTCACCCAATCGTGATGATACTTGGTGCTAATGATCAGTACACATTTCCCACTTGGCTCACCAAATTTTGTTATTCTAGGTTGAAGCGTTCGTCTACAGTAGCAGTTTTTATATTTAGGTTTCCCTCAGTTCTCTCCTATATAGATAGATGAATTTGGAACTCTAAATCCAACATGGTTTGTAGTAGCTCTTTG
>NW_027515813.1:0-21911 GCF_048772815.1 Callospermophilus lateralis
GATTTAGACTTCCAAATTCATCTACCTATGTAGGAGAGAACAGAGGGAGACCTAAAAATATAAACTGCTACTGTAAAAAAAACGCTTCAACGTAGAAGAACAAAATTTGGTGAGCCAAGTGGGATTTTTGTACTTGTCATTACCACCAAGTATCATCAAGATTGGGTGAAAAAATATTTGCTGGTATTTCGGAAACACGTAATTTCTTGGAAGCTTGGCAACCCCTTTCAATGAAAGTGCTTTTCCACAGTCTGTGCTTAGGGCTACTTGAAGAGGAAACAAACCATAGAGACAAAACTGGGAACTCCTTTATTTTGTCAAGTTTCATAGAGCTACTACAAACCATGTTGATTTTAGATTTCCAAATTCATCTATCTATATAGGAGAGAACAGAGTGAAACCTAAAAATAAAAACTGCTACTGTAAACGAACGCTTGAACCTAGAAGAACAGAATTTGGTGAGCCAAGTGGAATTTGTGTACTGATCATTACCACCACGTATCTTCAAGATTGCGTGAAAAAATATTTGCTGGTATTTCGGAAACTCGTTATTTCTAAGAAGATGTCAACCCCTCTCAATGAAAGTGCTTTTCCACAGTCTGTGCCTAGTGCTAATTGAAGAGGAAACAATGAATAAAGACAAAACTGAGAACTCCTTTATTTTGTCAAGTTTCAAAGAGCTACTACAAACCATGTTGGATTTAGAGTTCCAAATTCATCTATCTATATAGGAGAGAACAGAGTGAAACCTAAAAATAAAAACTGCTACTGTAAACGAACGCTTCAACTAGAAGAACAAAATTTGGTGAGCCAAGTGGGATTTGTGTACTTCTCATTACCACCAAGTATCATCAAGATTGGGTGAAAAAATATTTGCTGGTATTTCTGAAACCCGTAATTTCTTGGAAGCTTGGCAACCCCTTTCAATGAAAGTGCTTTTCCACAGTCTCTGCCTGGGCTACTTGAAGAGGAAACAAACCATACAGACAAAACTGAGAAATCTTTTATTTTTTCAAGTATCAGAGAGATACTACAAACCATGTTGATTTTAGAGTTCCAAATTCATTTATCTATATAGGAGAGAACAGAGTGAAACCTAAAAATAAAAACTGCTGCCGTAAACGAACGCTTCAACCTAGAAGAACACAATTTGGTGAGCCAAGTGGGATTTGTGTACTTGTCATTACCACCAAGTATCATCAAGATTGGGTGAAAAAATATTTGCTGGTATTTCGGAAACTCGTAATGTCTTGGAAGCTTGGCAACCCCTTTCAATGAAAGTGCTTTTCCACAGTCTCTGCTTAGGGCTACTTTAAGAGGAAACAAATCAAAGAGACAATACTGAGAACTCCTTTATTTTGTCAAGTTCAAAGAGCTACTACAAACCATGTTGGATTTAGAGTTCCAAATTCATCTATCTATAAGAGAGAAGAGAGGGAGACCTAAAAATATAAACTGCTACTGTAAACTAACGCTTCAACCTAGAAGAACAAAATTTGGTCAGTCAAGTGGGATTTGTGTACTTGTCATCACCACCACGTATCATCCAGATTGGGTGAAAAAATATTTGCTGGTATTTCGGAAACTCGTAATTTCTTGGAAGCTTTGCAACCCCTTTTCAATGAAAGTGCTTTTCCACAGTCTCTGCTTAGGGCTACTTGAAGAGGAAACAAATCAAAGTGACAGAACTGAGAACTCCTTTATTTTGTCAAGTTTCAAAGAGCTACTACAAACCATGTTGGATTTAGAGTTCAAAATTCATCTATCTATATAGGAGAGAACAGAGGGAAACCTAAAAATATAAACTGCTACTGTAAACGAACGCTTCAACCTAGAAGAACAAAATTTGGTAAGCCAAGTGGGATTTGTGTACTTGTCATTACCACCAATTATCATCAAGATTGGAAGAAAAAATATTTGCTGGTATTTCGGAAACTCGTTATTTATTAGAAGCTTGGCAACTCCTCTCAATGAATGTGCTTTTCCCCAGTCTGTGCCTAGGGCTATTTGAAGAGGAAACAAACAAATAGAGACAAAAGTGAGAACTTTTCTATTTTGTCAAGTTTTAACGAGCTACTACAAACCATGTTGGATTTAGAGTTCCAAATTCATCTATCTATATAGGAGAGAACAGAGGGAAACCTAAAAATATAAACTGCCACTGTAAACGAACGCTTCAACCTAGAAGAACAAAATTTGGTGAGCCAATTGGGATTTGTGTACTTGTCATTCCCACATAATATCATCAAGATTGGGTGAAAAAATATTTGCTGGTATTTCGGAAACTCGTAATTTCTTGGAAGCTTGGCAACCCCTTTCAATGAAAGTGGTTTTCCACAGTCTCTGCTTAGGGCTACTGAAGAGGAAATAAATCATAGAGACAAAACTTAGAACTCCTTAATTTTTTCAAGTTTCAAAGAGCTACTACAAACCATGTTGGATTTAGAGTTCCAAATTCATCTATCTATATAAAAGTGAACAGAGTAAAACCTAAAAATAAAAACTGCTATTGTAAAAGAACGCTTCAACCTAGAAGAACACAATTTGGTGAGCCAAGTGGCATTTGTGTACTAATCATTACCACCAATTATCATCAAGATTGGAAGAAAAAATATTTGCTGGTATTTCAGAAACTCGTTATTTGTTAGAAGCTTGGCAACTCCTCTCAATGAAAGTGCTTTTCCACAGTTTGTGCCTAGGGCTACTTGAAGAGGAAACAAACCATAGAGACAAAACTGAGAACCCCTTTATTTTGTCAAGTTTCAAAGAGCTACTACAAACCATGTTGGATTTAGAGTTCCAAATTCATCTATCCATATAGGAGAGAACAGAGTAAAACCTAAAAATAAAAACTGCTACTGTAAACGAACGCTTCAACCTAGAAGAACACAATTTGTTGAGCCAAGTGTGATTTGTGTACTGATCATTACCACCACCTATCATCAAGATTGCGTGAAAAAATATTTGCTGGTATTTAGGAAACTCGTTATTTCTTAGAAGCATGGCAACCTTTCTCAATGAATGTGCTTTTCCAGTCTGTGCCTAGGGCTATTTGAAGTGGAAACAAACCATAGAGACAAAACTAAGAACTATTTTTTTTTGTCAAGTTTCAAAGAACTACTACAAACCATGTTGGATTTAGAGTTCCAAATTCATCTATCTATATAGGAGAGAACAGAGGGAAACCTAAATATAAAAACTGCTACTGTAAACGAATGCTTCAACCTAGAAGAGCAAAATTTGGTGAGCCAAGTGGGATTTGTGTACTTGTCATTACCACCAAGTATCATCAAGATTGGGTGAAAAAATATTTGCTTGTATTTCTGAAACCCGTAATTTCTTGGGAGTTTGGCAAACCCTTTCAATGAAAGTGCTTTTCCACAGTCTCTGCTTAGGGCTACTTGAAGAGGAAAGAAATCATAGAGACAAAACTGAGAACTCCTTTATTTTCTCAAGTTTTAAAGAGCTACTACAAACCATGTTGGATTTAGAGTTCCAAATTCATCTATCTTTATAGGAGAGAACAGAGGGAAACCTAAAATATATACTGCTACTGTAAACGAACGCTTCAACCTAGAAGAACAAAATTTGGTGAGCCAAGTGGGATTTGTGTACTTGTCATTACCACCAAGTATCATCAAGATTGGGTGAAAAAATATTTGCTGGTATTTCAGAAACTCGTTATTTCTTAGAAGCCTTGTAACCCCTCTCAATGAAAGTGCTTTTCCACAGTCTATGACTAGGGCTACTTGAAGAGGAAACAAAACATAGAGACAAAACTGAGAACTTCTTCATTTTGTCAAGTTTAGAAGAGCTACTACAATCCATGTTGGATTTAGAGTTCCAAATTCATCTATCTATATAAAAAAGAACAGAGTGAAACCTAAAAATAAAAACTGCTACTGTAAACGAACGCTTCAACCTAGAAGAACAAAATTTGGTGAGCCAAGTGTGATTTGTGTACTGATCATTACCACCACCTATCATCAAGATTGCGTGAAAAAATATTTGCTGGTATTTAGGAAACTCGTTATTTCTTAGAAGCATGGCAACATTTCTCAATGAATGTGCTTTTCCAGTCTGTGCCTAGGGCTATTTGAAGTGGAAACAAACCATAGAGACAAAACTAAGAACTATTTTTTTTGTCAAGTTTCAAAGAACTACTACAAACCATGTTGGATTTAGAGTTCCAAATTCATCTATCTATATAGGAGAGAACAGAGGGAAACCTAAATATAAAAACTGCTGCTGTAAACGAATGCTTCAACCTAGAAGAGCAAAATTTGGTGAACCAAGTGGGATTTGTGTACTTGTCATTACCACCAAGTATCATCAAGATTGGGTGAAAAAATATTTGCTTGTATTTCTGAAACCCGTAATTTCTTGGGAGTTTGGCAAACCCTTTCAATGAAAGTGCTTTTCCACAGTCTCTGCTTAGGGCTACTTGAAGAGGAAAGAAATCATAGAGACAAAACTGAGAACTCCTTTATTTTCTCAAGTTTTAAAGAGCTACTACAAACCATGTTGGATTTAGAGTTCCAAATTCATCTATCTTTATAGGAGAGAACAGAGGGAAACCTAAAAATATATACTGCTACTGTAAACGAACGCTTCAACCTAGAAGAACAAAATTTGGTGAGCCAAGTGGGATTTGTGTACTTGTCATTACCACCAAGTATCATCAAGATTGGGTGAAAAAATATTTGCTGGTATTTCAGAAACTCGTTATTTCTTAGAAGCCTTGTAACCCCTCTCAATGAAAGTGCTTTTCCACAGTCTATGACTAGGGCTACTTGAAGAGGAAACAAAACATAGAGACAAAACTGAGAACTTCTTCATTTTGTCAAGTTTAGAAGAGCTACTACAATCCATGTTGGATTTAGAGTTCCAAATTCATCTATCTATATAAAAAAGAACAGAGTGAAACCTAAAAATAAAAACTGCTACTGTAAACGAACGCTTCAACCTAGAAGAACAAAATTTGGTGAGCCAAGTGGGATTTGTGTACTTATCATTACCACCACGTATCATCAAGATTGGGTTAAAAAATATTTGCTGGTATTTCAGAAACTCGTAATTTCTTGGAAGCTTGGCAACCCCTTTCAATGAAAGTGGTTTTCCACAGTCTCTGCTTAGGGCTACTGAAGAGGAAATAAATCATAGAGACAAAACTTAGAACTCCTTAATTTTTTCAAGTTTCAAAGAGCTACTACAAACCATGTTGGATTTAGAGTTCCAAATTCATCTATCTATATAGGAGAGAACAGAGGGAAACCTAAAAATATAAACTGCTAGTGTAAACTAACGCTTCAACCTAGAAGAACAAAATTTGGTGAGTCAAGTGGGATTTGTGTACCGATCATTACCACCAAGTATCATCAAGACTGGGTGAAAAAATATTTGCTGGTATTTCGGAAACTCGTTATTTCTTAGAAGCTTGGCAACCCCTCTCAATGGAAGTGCTTTTCTACAGTTTGTGCCTAGGGCTACTTGAAGAGGAAACAAACCATAGAGACAAAACCGAGAACTCCATTATTTTGTCAAGTTTCAAAGAGCTACTACAAACCATGTTGGATTTAGAGTTCCAAATTAATCTATCTATATGGGAGAGAACAGTGTGAAACCTAAAAATAAAAACTGCTACTGTAAACGAACGCTTCAACTTAGAAGAGCACAATTTGATGAGCCAAGTGGCATTTGTGTACTTGTCATTACCACCACGTATCATCCAGATTGGGTGAAAAAATATTTGCTGGTATTTCGGAAACTCGTTATTTCTTAGAAGCCTGGCAACCGCTCTCAATGAAAGTGCTTTTCCACAGTCTATGACTAGGGCTACTTGAAGAGGAAACAAAACATAGAGACAAAACTGAGAACTACTTCATTTTGTCAGGTTTAGAAGAGCTACTACAATCCATGTTGGATTTAGAGTTCCAAATTCATCTATCTATATAAAAAAGAACAGAGTGAAACCTAAAAATAAAAACTGCTACTGTAAAAGAACGCTTCAACCTAGAAGAACACAATTTAGTGAGCCAAGTGGCATTTGTGTAATGATCATTACCACCACGTATCATCAAAATTCGGTGAAAAAATATTTGCTGGTATTTCGGAAACCCGTAATTTCTTGGATCATGGCAAACCCTTTCAATGAAAGTGCTTTTCCACAGTCTCTGCTGACGGCTACATGAAGAGGAAACAAATCATTGAGACAAAACTGAGAACCCCTTTATTTTGTCAAGTTTCAAAGAGCTACTACAAACCATGTTGGATTTAGAGTTCCAAATTCATCTATCCATATAGGAGAGAACAGAGTAAAACCTAAAAATAAAAACTGCTACTGTAAACGAACGATTCAACCTAGAAGAACACAATTTGTTGAGCCAAGTGTGACTTGTGTACTGATCATTACCACCACCTGTCATCAAGATTGCATGAAAAAATTTTTGCTGGTATTTAGGAAACTCGTTATTTCTTAGAAGCATGGCAACCTTTCTCAATGAATGTGCTTTTCCCAGTCTGTGCCTAGGGCTATTTGAAGAGGAAACAAACAAATAGAGACAAAACTGAGAACTTTTCTATTTTGTCAAGTTTCAACGAGCTACTACAAACCATGTTGGATTTAGAGTTCCAAATTCATCTATCTATATAGGAGAGAACAGAGGGAAACCTAAAAATATAAACTGCCACTGTAAACGAACGCTTCAACCTAGAAGAACAAAATTTGGTGAGCCAATTGGGATTTGTGTACTTGTCATTCCCACCAAATATCATCAAGATTGGGTGAAAAAATATTTGCTAATACTTCGGAAACTCGTAATTTCTTGGAAGCTTGGCAACCCCTTTCAAGGAAAGTGGTTTTCCACAGTCTCTGCTTAGGGCTACTGAAGAGGAAATAAATCATTGAGACAAAACTTAGAACTCCTTAATTTTTTCAAGTTTCAAAGAGCTACTACAAACCATGTTGGATTTAGAGTTTCAAATTCATCTATCTATATAGAAGAGAACAGAGGGGAAACCTAAAAATATAAACTGCTACTGTAAACTAACGCTTCAACCTAGAAGAACAAAATTTGGTGAGTCAAGTGGGATTTGTGTACCGATCATTACCACCAAGTATCATCAAGACTGGGTGAAAAAATATTTGCTGGTATTTCGGAAACTCATTATTTCTTAGAAGCTTGGCAACCCCTTTCAATGAAAGTGCTTTTCCACAGTTTGTGCCTAGAGCTACTTGAAGAGGAAAAAACCATAGAGACAAAACTGAGAACTCCTTTATTTTGTCAAGTTTCAAAGAGCTACTACAAACCATGTTGGATTTAGAGTTCCAAATTCATCTATCCATATAGGAGAGAACAGAGTAAAACCTAAAAATTAAAACTGCTACTGTAAACGAACGCTTCAACCTAGAAGAACACAATTTGGTGAGCCAAGTGGGATTTGTGTACTGATCATTACCACCACCTATCTTCAAGATTGCGTGAAAAAATATTTGCTGGTATTTAGGAAACTCGTTATTTCTTAGAAGCATGGCAACCTTTCTCAATGAATGTGCTTTTCGCAGTCTGTGCCTAGGGCTATTTGAAGAGGAAACAAACCATAGAGACAAAACTGAGAACTATTTTTTTTGTCAAGTTTCAAAGAACTACTACAAACCATGTTGGATTTAGAGTTCCAAATTCATCTATCTATATAGGAGAGAACAGAGGGAAACCTAAAAATAAAAACTGCTACTGTAAACGAACGCTTCAACCTAGAAGAGAAAATGTGGTGAGCCATGTGGGATTTGTGTACTTGTCATTACCACCAAGTATCATGAAGCTTGGGTGAAAAAATATTTGCTGGTATTTCGCAAACCCATAATTTCTTGGGAGCTTGTCAAATCCTTTCAATGAAAGTGCTTTCCACAGTCTCTGCTTAGGGCTACTTGAAGAGGAAATAAATCATAGAGACAAAACTGAGAACTCCTTTATTTTGTCAAGTTTCAAAGAGCTACTAGTAACCATGTTGGATTTAGAGTTCCAAATTCATCTATCTTTATAGGAGAGAATAGAGGGAAACCTTAAAATATAAACTGCTACTGTAAACGAACGCTTCAACCTAGAAGAACAAAATTTGGTGAGCCAAGTGGGAATTGTGTACTTGTAATTACCAACAAGTATCATCAAGATTGGGTGAAAAAATATTTGCTCGTATTTCGGAAATCCGTAATTTTTTGGGAGCTTGGCAAACCCTTTCAATGAAAGTGTTTTTCCACAGTCTCTGCTTAGGGCTACTTGAAGAGGAAACAAATCATAGAGACAAAACTGAGTACTCCTTTATTTTTTCAAGTTTCAAAGAGCTACTACAAACCATGTTGGTTTTAGAGTTCCAAATTCATCTATCTATATCGGAGAGAACAGCGGGAAACATAAAAATAAAAACTGCTACTGTAAACGAACACTTCAACCTACAAGAACAAAATTTGGTGAGCCAATTGGGATTTGTGTACTGATCATTACCACCACGTATCATCAAGATTGGGTGAAAAAATATTTGCTCATATTTCGAAAACTCGTTATTTCTTAGAAGCTTGGCAACCCTCTCAATGAAAGTGCTTTTTCACAGTGTGTGCATAGTGTACTTGAAGAGGAAACAATCCATAGAGACAAAACTGAGAACTCCTTTATTTGTCAAGTTTCATAGCTACTACAAACCATGTTGGATTTAGAGTTGCAAATTCATCTATCTATATAAGAGAGAACAGAGTGAAACCTAAAAATAAATACTGCTACTGTAAACGAACTCTTCAACCTAGAAGAACAAAATTCGGTGAGTCAAGTGGGATTTGTCTACTTGTTATTACCACCAAGTATCATCAAGATTGGGTGAAAAAATATTTGCTGGTATTTCTGAAACCCGTAATATATTGGAAGCTTGGTCACCCCTTTCAATGGAAGTGCTTTTCCACAGTCTCTGCCTGGGATACTTGAAGAGGAAACAAATCATAAAGACAAAACTGAGAATTCCTTTATTTTTTCAAGTTTCAAAGAGCTACTACAAACCATGTTGGATTTAGAGATCCAAATTCATCTATCTATATAAAAGAGAACAGAGTGAAACCTAAAAATAAAAACTGCTACTGTAAACCAACGCTTAAAACTAGAAGAACAAAATTTGGTGAGCCAAGTGGGATTGTGTACTTGTAATTACCACCAAGTATCATCAAGATTGGGTGAAAATTGTTTGCTGGTATTTCGGAAACTCCTTATATCTTGGAAGCTTGGCAACCCCTTTCAATGAAAGTGCTTTTCACAGTCTCTGCTTAGGGCTACTTGAAGAGGAAACAAATCATAGAGACAAAACTGAGAACTCCTTTATTTTGTCAAGTTTCAAAGAGCTACTAGAAACCATGTTGGATTTAGAGTTCCAAATTAATCTATCTATATAGGAGAGAACAGAGGAAACCTAAAATATAAACTGCTACTGTGAACGAACGCTTCAACCTAGAAGAACAAATTTGGTGAGTCAAGTGGTATTTGTGTACTTGTCATTACCACCAAGTATCATCAAGATTGGGTGAAAAAATATTTGCTGGTATTTCGAAAACTCGTTATTTCTTAGAAACCTGGCAACCCCTCTCAATGAAAGTGCTTTTCCACAGTCTATGACTAGGGCTACTTGAAGAGGAAAGAAAACATAGAGACACAACTGAGTACTTCTTCATTTTGTCAAGTTTCAAAGAGCTACTACAATCCATGTTGGATTTAGAGTTCCAAATTCATATATTTATATAAAAAAGATCAGAGTGAAACCTAAAAATAAAAACTGCTACTGTAAACGAACGCTTCAACCTAGAAGAACACAATTTGGTGAGCCAAGTGGGATTAGTGTACTGATCATTACCACCACGTATCATCAAGATTGGGTGAAAAAATATTTGCTGGTATTTCGGAAACTCGTTATTTCTTAGAAGATTGGCAACCCCTCTCAAGGAATGTGCTTTTCCCAGTCTGTGCCTAGGGCTATTTGAAGAGGAAACAAACAATAGAGACAAAACTGAGAACTTTGCTATTTTGTCAAGTTTCAAAGAGCTACTACAAACCATGTTGGATTTAGAGTTCCAAATTCATCTATCTATATAGGAGAGAACAGAGGGAAACCTAAAAATATAAACTGCTACTGTAAACGAACGCTTCAACCTAGAAGAACAAAATTTGGTGAGCCAATTGGGATTTGTGTATTTGTCATTACTACCAAGTATCATCAAGATTGGGTGAAAAAATATTTGCTGGTATTTCGGAAACTCGTTATTTCTTAGAAGATTGGCAACCCCTCTCAAGGAATGTGCTTTTCCCCAGTCTGTGCCTAGGGCCATTTGAAGAGGAAACAAACCATTGAGACAATATTGAGAACTCGTTTATTTTGTCAATTATTAAAGAGCTACTACAAACCATGTTGGATTTAGAGTTTCAAATTCATCTATCTATATAGAAGATAACAGAGTGAAACCTAAATATAAAAACTGCTACTGTAGACGTACGCTTCAACCTTGAAGAACAAAATTTGGTGAGCCAAGGGGGATTGGTGTACTGACGATTACCCCCAAGTACCATCAAGATTGGGTGAACAAATATTTGCCGGTATTTCAGAAACTCGTTATTTCTTAGAAGCTTGGCAACCCCTCTCAATGAAAGTGCTTTTCCACAGTCTCTGCTTAGGGCTACTTGAAGAGGAAACAAACAGTAAAGACAAAACTGAGAACTCCTTTATTTTGTCAAATTTCAAGAGCTACTACAAACCATGTTGGATTTAGAGTTCCAAATTCATCTATCTATATAGGAGAGAACAGAGTGAAACCTACAAATTAAAACTGCTACTGTAAAGGAACGCTACAACATAGAAGAACAAAATTTGGTGAGCCAAGTGGGATTTGAGTACTTGTAATTACCACCAAGTATCATCAAGATTGGGTGAAAAAATATTTGCTGGTATTTCGGAAACCCGTAATTTTTTGGGAGCTTGGCAAACCCTTTCAATGAAAATGCTTATCCACAGTCTCTGTTTAGGGCTACTTGAAGAGGAAACAAATCATAGAGACAAAACTGAGAACTCCTTTATTTTGTCAAGTTTCAAAGAGCTACTACAACCATGTTGGATTTAGAGTTCCAAATTCATCTATCTATATAGGAAAGAACTGAGGAAAAGCTAAAAATATAAACTGCTATTGTAAACGAACGCTTCAACCTAGAATATCAAAATTTGGTTAGCCAAGTGGATTTGTCTACTTGTCATTACCACCAAGTATCTTCAAGATTGGGTGAAAAAATATTTGCTGGTATTTCGGAAACTCGTTATTTCTTGGATGCTTGGCAACCCCTTTCAGTGAAAGTGCTTTTCCACAGTCTGTGCCTAGGACTACGTGAAGAAGAAACAAACCATAGAGACAAAACTGAGAACTATTTTATTTTGTCAAGTTTCAATGAGCTACTACAAACCATGTTGGATTTACAGTTCCAAATTCATCTATCTATATAAGAGAGAACAAAGTGAAACCTAAATATAAAAACTGCTACTGTAGACGAACGCTTAAACCTAGAAGAACACAATTTGGTGAGACAAGTGGGATTCGTGTACTCATCATTACCACCAAGTATCATCAAGATTCAGTGAAAAAATATTTGCTGGTATTTCGGAAACTCGTTATTTCTTAGAAGCTTGGCAACCCCTCTCAATTAAAGTGCTTTTCCACAGTCTGTGCCTAGGGCTACTTGAAGATTAAACAAACCATAGAGACAAAACTGAGAACTCCTTTATTTTGTCAAGTTTCAAAGAGCTATTACAAACCATGTTGGATTTAGAGTTTTAAATTCATCTATCTCTATAGGAGAGAACAGAGTGAAACCTAAAAACAAAAACTGCCACTGTAAAGGAACGCTTCAACCTAGAAGAACAAAATTGGGTGATCCAAGTGGGATTTGTGTACCTATCATTACCACCAAGTATCATCAAGATTGGGTGAAAAAATATTTCCTGGTATTTCGGGAACTCATTATTCCTTGGAAGCTTTGCAACCCCTTCCAATGAAAGTGCATTTCCACAGTCTGTGCTAGGGCTACTTGAAGAGGAAACAAACCATAGAGACAATACTTAGAACTCCTGTATTTTGTCAAGTTTCAAAGAACTACTACAAACCATGTTGGATTTAGAGTCCAAATTCATCTATCTATATAGGAGAGAACAAAGTGAAACCTAAAAATAAAAACTGCTACTCTAAACGAACGCTTCAACCTAGAAGAACAAAATTTGGTGAGCCAAGTGGGATTTGTGTACTTGTCATTATCACCACGTATCATCAAGATTGGGTGAAAAAGTATTTGCTGCTATTTCGGAAACTCGTAATGTCTTGGAAGCTTGGCAACCACTCTCAATGAAAGTGCTTTTCCACAGTCTGTGCTTAGGGCTACTTGAAGAGGAAACAAACCATAGAGACAAAACTGAGAACTCCTTTATTTTGTCAAGTTTCAAAGAGCTACTACAAACCATGTTGGAATTAGAGTTCCAAATTCATCTATCTATATAGGAGAGAACAGAGAGAAAACTAAAAATATAACTGCTAGTGTAAACTAACGCTTCACCTAGAAGAACAAAATTTGGTGAGTCCTGTGGGATTTGTGTACTGATCATTACCAGCAAGTATCATCAAGATTGGGTGAAAAAATATTTGCTGGTATTTTGGAAACTCGTTATTTCTTAGAAGCTTGGCAACCCCTCTCAATGAAAGTGCTTTTCCACAGTCTGTGCCTAGGGCTACTTTAGAGGAAACAAACCATAGAGACAAAACTGAGAACTCCTTTATTTTATGAAGTTTCAAAGAGCGACAACAAACCATGTTGGATTTAGAGTTCCAAATTAATCTATCTATATGGGAGAGAACAGAGTGAATCCTAAAAATAAGATCTGCTACTGTAAACCAACGCTTCAAACTAGAAGTACAAAATTTGGTGAGCCAAGTGAGATTTGTGTACTGATCATTACCAGCAAGTATCATAAAGATTGGGTGAAAAAATATTTGGTGGTATTTGAGAAACTCGTTATTTATTAGAAGCTTGGGAAACCCTCTCAATGAAAGTGCTTTTCCACAGTCTGTGCCTAGGGTTACTTGAAGAGGAAACAAACCATAGAGACAAAACTGAGAACTCCTTTATTTTATGAAGTTTCAAAGAGCGACTACAAACCATGTAGGATATAGAGTTCCAAATTCATCTATCTATATGGAGAGAACAGAGTGAAACCTAAAAATAAGATCTGCTACTGTAAACGAACCTTCAAACTAGAAGTACAAAATTTGGTGAGCCAAGTGGGATTTGTGTACTTGTCATTACCACCATGTATCATCAAGATTGGTTAAAAAATATTTGCTGGTATGACGGAAACTCCTAATTTCTTGGAAGCTTGGCAACCCCTTTCAATGAAAGTGCTCTTCCACAGTCTCTGCTTAAGGATACTTGAAGAGGAAACAAATCATAGAGACAAAACTGAGAACTCCTTTATTTTGTCAAGTTTCAAAGAGCTACTACAAACCATGTTGGATTTAGAGTTCCAAATTCATCTATCTATATAGGAGAGAACAGAGGGAAACCTAAAAATATAAACTGCTACTGTAAACGATGCTTCAACCTAGAAGAACACAATTTGGTGAGACATGTGGGATTTGTGTACTGATCATTACCACCAAGTATCATCAAGATTGGGTGAAAAAATATTTGCTGGTATTTTGAAACTCGTTATTTCTTAGAAGCTTGGCAACCCCTCTCAATGAAAGTGGTTTTCCAAGTCTGTGCCTAGGGCTACTTGAAGAGAAAACAAACCATAGAGACAATACTGAGAACTACATTATTTTTTCAAGATTCAAAGAGCTACTAAAAACCACGTTGGATTTAGGGTTCCAAATTCATTAATCTATATGGAAGAGAACAGAGTGAAACCTAAATATAAAAACTGCTACTCTAAAACAAAACGCTTCAACCTAGAAGAACAAAATTTGGTGAGCGAAGTGGGATTGGTGTACTGATCATTACCACCAAGTATCATCAAGATTGATTGAAAAAATATTTGCTGGTATTTCGAAAACTCGTTATTTCTTAGAAGCTTGCAACCCTTCTCAATTAAAGTGCTTTTCCACAGTCTGTGCCTAGGGCTACTTGAAGAATAAACAAACCATAGAGACAAAACTGAGAACTCCTTTATTTTGTCAAGTTTCAAAGAGCTACTACAAACCATGTTGGATTTAGAGTTCCAATTCATCTATCTAAATAGGCGAGAACAAAGTGAAACCTAAAAATTAAAACTGCTACTGTAAACGAACGCTTCACTCTAGAAGAACAAATTTTGGTGAGCCAAGTGGGATTTGTGTTCGTGTCATTATCACAACGTATTATCAAGATTGGGTGAAAAAGTATTTGCTGGTATTTCGGAAAATCGTAATTTCTTGGAAGCTTGGGGAACTCCTTTCAATAAAAGTGCTTTTAAACACTCTCTGCTTAGGGCTACTTGAAGAGAAAACGAATCCTAGATATAAAACAGAGGTCTGCTTTATTTTATCATTTTTCAAAGAGCTACTATAAACCATGTTGTATTTACAGTTCCAAATTCATCTATCTATATAGGAGAGAAGAGAGTGAAACCTAAATATAAAAACTGCTACTGTAGACGAACGCTTCAACCTAGAAGAACGAAATTTGGTGAGCCAAGTGGGATTGTGTACTTGTCATTACCACCACGTATCATCAAGATTGGGTGAAAAAGTATTTGCCGGTATTTCGGAAACTTGTAATTTCTTGGAAGCTTGGCAACTCCTTTCAATGAAAGTGCTTTTCCACAGTCTCTGCTTAGGGCTACTTGAAGAGGAAACAAATCATAGAGACAAAACTGAGAACTACTTTTTTTTGTCAAGTTTCAAGCGCTACTACAAACCATGCTGGTATTTGAGTTCCAAAATCAGCTATCTATATAGGAGAGAACAGAAGGAAACCTAAAAATATAAACTGCTACTGTAAACCAACACTTAAACTTAGAAGAACTCAATTTGGTGAGGCAAGTGGGATTTGTGTACTTGTCATTACCACCAAGTATCATCAAGATTGGGTGAAAAAGTATTTGCTGGTATTTCGGAAACTCGTTATTTCTTAGAAGCTTGGAAACCCCTTTCAATGAAAGTGCTTTTCCACAGTCTCTGCTTAGGGCTACTTGAAGACTATACAAACCATAGAGACAAAACTGAGAACTAATTTTTTTCTGTCAAGTTTCAAAGAGCTACTACAAACCATGTTGGATTTAGAGTTCCAAATTCATCTATCTATATAGGAGAGAACAGAGGGTAACCTAAATATAAAAACTGCTACTGTAGACGAACGCTTCAAACTAGAAGAACATAATTTGGTGAGCCAAGTGGGATTTGTGTACTTGTCATTACCACCACGTATCATCAAGATTGGGTGTAAAAATATTTGCTGGTATTTCAGAAACTCGCAATTTTTTGGAAGCTTGGCAACCCCTTTCAATGAAAGTGCTTTTCACAGTCTCTGCTTAGGCCTACTTGAAGACTATACAAACCATAGAGACATAACTGAGAACTACTTTGTATTGTCAAGTTTCAAAGAGCTACTACAAACTATGTTGGATTTAGAGTTCCAAATTCATCTATCTATATAGGAGAGAACCGAGGGAAAACCTAAAAATAAAAACTGCTCTTGTAAACGAACGCTTCAACCTAGAAGAGCAAAATTTGGTGCGCCAAGTGGATTTGTGTATTTGTAATTACCACCAAGTATCATCAAGATTGGGTGAAAAAATATTTGCTGGTATTTCGGAAACCCGTAATTTTTTGGGAGCTAGACAAACCCTTTCAATGAAAGTGCTTTTCCCCAGTTTCTCCTTAGGGCTACTTGATTAGGAAACAAATCATAGAGAAAAAACTGAGAACTCCTTTATTCAGTCAAGTTTCAAAGAGCTACTACAATTCATGTTGGATTTAGAGTTCCAAATTCATCTATCTATATAGGAGAGAACAGAGGGAAACCTAAATATAAAAACTGCTACTGTGGACAAACGCTTCAACCTAGAAGAACAAAATTTGGTGAGCCAAGTGGGATTTTTGTACCGTCATTACCACCAAGTACCTTCAAGATTGGGTGAAAAAAAGTTTGCTGGTATTTTAGAAACTCCTCATTTCTTAGAAGCTTGGCAATCCCTCTCAATGAAAGTGCTTTTCCACAGTCTGTGCCTTGGGCTACTTGAAGAAGAAACAAACCATAGAGAGAAAACTGAGAACTCCTTTATTTTGTCAAGTTTCAAAGAGCTACTACAAACCATGTTGGATTTAGATTTCCAAATTCATCTATGTATATAGGAGAGAACAGAGGGAAACCTAAAAATATAAACTGATACTGTAAACGAACGCTTCAAATTTGAAAAACAAAATTTGGTGAGCCAAGTGGGATTTGTGTACTTGTCATTACCACCACGTATCATCAAGATTGGTTGAAAAAATTATTTGCTGGTATTTCGGAAACTCGAAATTTCTTGGAAGCTTGGCAACCCCTTTCAATGAAAGTGCTTTTCCACAGTCTCTGCTTAGGGCTACTTTAAGAGGAAACAAACCATAGAGACAAAACTTAGACCTCTTTTTTTGTGAAGTTTCTAAGAGCTACTACAAACCATGTTGGATTTAGAGTTCCATATTCTCTATCTATATAGGAGAGAACAGAGGGAAACCTAATTATAAAAACTGCTACTGTAGAAGAACGCTACAACCTAGAAGAACACAATTTGGTGAGCCAAGTGGGATTTGTGTACTGATCATTACCACCAAGTATCATCAAGATTGGGTGAAAAAATAGTTGATGCTATTTCGGAAACTCGTTATTTCTTAGAAGCTTGGCAACCCCTCTCAATGAAAATGCTTTTCCACATTCTGTGTCTAGGGCTATTGAAGAGGTAACAAACCATAGAGACAAAACTGAGATCTCCTTTATTTTGTCATGTTTCAAAGAGCTACTACAAACCATGTTGTATTTAGAGTTCCAAATTAATCTATCTATATAGGAGAGAACACAGGGAAACCTAAAAATATAACTGCTACTGTAAACGAACGCTTCAACCTAGAAGAACAAAATTTGGTGAATCAAGTGGGATTTTTGTATCGATCATTACCACCAAGTATCATCAAGATTGGGTGAAAAAATATTTGCTGGTATTTCGGAAACTCGTTATTTCTTGAAAGCTTGGCAACCCCTTTCAATGAAAGTGCTTTTCCACAGTCTGTTCCTAGGGCTACTTGAAGAGGAAACAATCCATAGGGGCAATACTGAGAACGACTTTATTTTGTCAAATTTCAAAAAGCTACTACAAACCATGTTGGATTAAGAGTTCCATATTCATCTATCAATGTAAGAGAGAACAAAGTGAAACCTAAAAATAAAAACTGCTACTGTAAACGAATGCTTCAACCTAGAAGAACAAAATTTGGTGAGCCAAGTGGGATTTGTGTACTTGTCATTACCACCACGTATCATCAAGATTGGGTGAAACAGTATTTGCTGGTATTTCGGAAACTCGTAATTTCTTGGAAGCTTGGCAACTCCTTTCAATGAAAGTGCTTATCCACAGTCTCTGCTTAGGGCTACTTGAAGAGAAAACAAACAATAGAGACAAAACTGGGAACTACTTTTTATTGTCGAGTTTCAAAGAGCTACTACAAACCATGTTGGATTTAGAGTTCCAAATTCATCTATCTATATAGGAGAGAACAGAGTGAAACCTAAAAATAAAAACTGCTACTGTAAACGAACGCTTCAACCTAGAAGAACACAGTTTGGTGAGCCAAGTGAGATTTGTGTACTGATCATTACCACCACGTATCATCAAGATTGCGTGAAAAAATATTTGCTGGTATTTTGGAAACTCGTTATTTCTTAGAATCTTGGCCACCCCTCTGAATGAAAGTGCTTTTCCACAGTCTGTGCCTAGTGCTACTTGAAGAAGGAACAATGCATAAAGACAAAACTGACAACTCCTTTATTTTGTCAAGTTTCAAAGAGCTACTACAATCCATGTTGGATTTAGAGTTCCAAATTCATCTATCTATATAGGAGAGAACAGAGTGAAACCTAAAAATAAAAACTGCTACTGTAAACGAACGCTTAAACTAGAAGAACACAATTTGGTGAGCCATGTGGGATTGGTGTACTTCTCATTACCACCAAGCATCATCAAGATTGGGTGAAAAAATATTTGCTGGTATTTCGGAAACCCGTAATTTCTTGGAAGCTTGGCAACCCCTTTCAATGAAAGTGCTTTTCCACAGTCTCTGCCTGGGCTACATGAAGAGGAAACAAATCATAGAGACAAAATTGAGAACTCCTTTATTTTGTCAAGTTTCAAAGAGCTACTACAACCATGTTGGATTTAGAGTTCCAAATTCATCTATCTATATAGGAGAGAACAGAGGGAAACCTAAAAATATAAAATGCTACTGTAGACTAACGCTTCAACCTAGAAGAACAAAATTTGGTGAGTCAAGTGGGATTTGTGTACCGATCATTACCACCAAGTATCATCAAGTTTGGGTGAAAAAATATTTGCTGGTATTTCGGAAACTCGTTAATTCTTGGAAGCTTGGCAACCCCTTTCAATGAATGTGCTTTTCCACAGTCTGTGCCTAGGGCTACTTGAAGAGGAAACAAACCATAGAGACAATACTGAGAACGACTTTATTTTGTCAAATTTCAAAGAGGTACTACAAACCATGTTGGATTGATAGTTCCAAATTCATCTATCTATATAGGAGAGAACAAAGTGAAACCTAAAAATAAAAACTGGTACTGTAAACGAACGCTTCAACCTAGAAGAACAAAATTTGGTGAGCCAAGTGGGTATTGGTACTTGTCATTACCAACACGTATCATCAAGATTGGGTGAAATAGTATTTGCTGGTATTTCGGAAACTCGTAATTTCTTGGAAGCTTGGCAACTCCTTTCAATGAAAGTGCTTTTCCACAGTCTCTGCTTTGGGCTACTTGAAGAGAAAACAAATCATAGAGACAAAACTGGGAACTACTTTTTTTTGTCAAGATTCAAAGAGCTACTACAAACCATGTTGGCTTTAGAGTTCCAAATTCAGCTATCTATATAGGAGAGAACAGAGGGAAAACTAAAAATATAAACTGCTACTGTGAACGAACGCTTCAACCTAGAAGAACAAAATTTGGTGAGCCAAGTGGCATTTGTGTACTTGTCAATACCACCAAGTATCATCAAGATTGCATGAAAAAATATTTCCTGGTATTTCGGAAACTCGTTATTTCTTAGAAGCTTGGCAACAACTCTCAATGAAAGTGCTTTTCCACAGTCTCTGCTTAGGGCTATTTGAAGAGGAAACAAACCATAGAGACGAAACTGAGAACTTTTTTATTTTGTCAAGATTCAAAGAGCTACTACAAACCATGTTGGCTTTAGAGTTCCAAATTCATCTATCTATATAAGAGAGAACAGTGAAACGTAAATAAAAAAACTGATACTGTAGACGAACGCTTCAACCTTGAAGATCAAAATTTGGTGAGAATAGTGGGATTTATGTACTGATCCTTCCCACGAAGTATCATCAAGATTGGGTGAAAATAATATTTGCTGGTATTACGGAAACTCGTTATTTCTTAGAAGCTTGGGAAACCCTCTCAATGAAAGTGCTTTTCCACAGTCTGTGCCTAGGGCTACTTGAAGAGGAAACAAACCATAGAGACAAAACTGAGAACTCCTTTATTTTATGAAGTTTCAAAGAGGTACAACAAACCATGTTGAATTTAGAGTTCCAAATTCTTCTATCATTATAGGAGAGAACTGAGAGAAACCTAAGAATAAAAACTGCTACTGTAAACGAACGCTTCAAACTAGAAGAACTAAATTTGGTGAGCCAAGTGGGATTTGTGTACTTGTCATTACCACCAAGTATCATCAAGATTGGGTGAAAAAATATTTGATGGTATTTCGGAAACTCGTTAATCTTAGAAGCTTGGAAAACCCTTTCAATGAACGTGTTCTTCCACAGTTTGTGCCTAGGGCTACTGGAATAGGAAACAAACCATAGAGACAAAACTGAGAACTCCTTAATTTTGTCAAGTTTCAAAGAGCTACTACAAACCATGTTGGATTTAGAATTCCAAATTCATCTATCTATATAGGAGAGAGCAGAGTGAAACCTAAAAATAAAAACTGCTACTGTAAACGAACGCTTCAACCTAGAAGAACAAAATTTGGTGAGCCAAGTGTGATTTGTGTACTTGTCATTACCACCACGTATAATCAAGATTTTGTGAAACAGTATTTGCTGGTATTTCGGAAACTCGTAATTTCTTGGAAGCTTGGCAACTCCTTTCAATGAAAGTGCTTTTCCACAGTCTCTGCTTATGGCTACTTGAGGAGAAAACAAATCATAGAGACAAAACAGGCAACTACTTTTTTTTGTCAAGTTTCAACGCGCTACTACAAACCATGCTGGATTTAGAGTTCCAATTTCAGCTATCTATATATGAGAGAACAGAGGGAAACCTAAAAGTATAAACTGCTACTGTAAAGGAACACTTCAACCTAGAACAACACAATTCGGTGAGCTAATTGGGATTTGTGTTCTGATCATTACCACCACGTATCCTCAAGATTGGGTGAAAAAATATTTGCTGTTATTTTGACAACTCATTATTTCTTAGAAGCTTGGCAACCCCTCTCAATGAAAGTGCTTTTCCACAGTCTGGGCCTAGGTCTACTTGAAGAGGAAACAAACCATAGAGACAAAACTGAGAACTCATTTATTTTGTCAAGTTTCAGAGAAATACTACAAACCATGTTGATTTTAGAGTTCCAAATTCATCTATCTATATATGAGAGAACAGAGGGAAACCTAAAAATAAAAACTGCCATTGTAAACGAACGCTTCAACCTAGAAGAACAAAATTTGGTGAGCCAAGTGGGATTTGTGTACTTGTCATTACCACCAAGTATCATCAAGATTGGGTGAAAAAATATTTGCTGGTATTTCAGAAACTCGTAATGTCTTGGAAGCTTGGCATCCCCTATCAATGAATGTGCATGTGCCCAGTCTGTGCCTAGGGCTATTTGAAGAGGAAACAAACCATAGAGACAAAACTGAGAACTTTTTTATTTTGTCAAGTTTCAAAGAGCTACTACAAACCATGTTGGATTTAGAGTTCCAAATTTATCTATCTATATAGGAGAGAACTGAGAAAAACCTAAAAATAAAAACTGCTACTGTTAATGAACGCTTCAACCTAGAAGAACAAAATTTGGGAGCCTAGTGGCATTTGTGTACTGATCATTACCACCACGTATCATCAAGATTGCGTGAAAAAATATTTGCTGGTATTTCGGAAACTCGTAATTTCTTGGAAGCTTGGCAACCCCTTTCAATGAAAGTGCTTTTCCACAGTCTCTGCTTAGGGATACTTGAGGAGGAAACAAATCATAGAGACAAAACTGAGAACTCCTTTATTTTGTCAAGTTTCAAAGAGCTACTACAAACCATGTTGCATTTAGAGTTCCAATTTCATCTATCTATATAGAAGAGAACAGAGGGACACCTAAAAATATAAACTGCTACTGTAAACGAACGCTTCAACCTAGAAGAACCAAAATTGGTGAGTCAAGTGGAATTTGTGTACTGATCATTACCACCAGTATCATCAAGATTGGGTGAAAAATATATGCTGGTATTTTGGAAACTCGTTATTTCATAGAAGCTTGGCAACAACTCTCAATGAAAGTGCTTTTCCACAGTCTCTGCTTAGGGCTACTTGAAGAGGAAAAAAATCATAGAGAAAAAACTGAGAACTCCTTTATTTTGTCAAGTTTCAAATAGC